>NC_046978.1:21530288-21717788 GCF_009769545.1 Cyclopterus lumpus | reverse complement strand
AATGGATCAGGACTCTGAACTAGACTCTCTTGGACCAGGACTCTGAACTGGACTCTCTTGGATCAGGACTCTGAACTGGACTCTCTTGGATCAGGACTCTGAACTGGACTCTCTTGGATCAGGACTCTGAACTGGACTCTCTTGGACCAGGACTCTGAACTGGACTCTCTTGGACCAGGACTCTGAACTGGACTCTCTTGGATCAGGACTCTGAACTGGACTCTCTTGGACCAGGGCTCTAAACTGGACTTGTGGATTTAATAATACTATAATAATAAGTTGTGACGGTTTTACAGAAGAAGAAGCTGATTGGTCGCCAGTCAGACTGTGATGTCATAGTTCAGGCTCCAACAAAGACTCACAGGTCAGCTGACCGCCAGGAGGTCAAAGGTCGTTTTTACTGACTGAGCAATCTTTTTATATATTTATCTAGTTTTGCGCCAGATATTTTAGATCTACACCAGATGTTGTAGTTCCAGATGTTTTAGTTCTACGCCAGATGTTTTAGTTCTACGCCAGATGTTTTAGTTCCAGATGTTTTAGATCTACACCAGGTGTTGTAGTTCTACCCCAGATGTTGTAGTTCTACCCCAGATGTTGTAGTTCTACGCCAGATGTTGTAGTTCCAGATGTTTTAGTTCTACGCCAGATGTTGTAGTTCTACGCCAGATGTTGTAGTTCTGCGCCAGATGTTTTAGGTTTACGCCAGATGTTTTAGTTCCAGATGTTTTAGTTCCAGATGTTTTAGTTCTGCGCCGGATGTTGTAGTTCTGCGCCCGATGTTGTAGTTCTGCGCCAGATGTTTTAGGTTTACGCCAGATGTTTTAGTTCCAGATGTTTTAGTCATACGCCAGATGTTGTAGTTCTACGCCAGATGTTTTAGTTCCAAATGTTTTAGTTCTACGCCAGATGTTTTAGTTCCAGATGTTTTAGTTCTACGCCGGATGTTTTAGTTCCAGATGTTTTAGTTCTACGCCAGATGTTTTAGTTCCAGATGTTTTAGTTCTACGCCAGATGTTTTAGTTATAAGCCAGGTGTTGTAGTTCTACGCCAGGTGTTTTAGTTCTACGCCAGATGTTTTAGTTCCAGATGTTGTAGTTCTACGCCAGGTGTTGTAGTTCTACGCCAGGTGTTTTAGTTCTACGCCAGGTGTTGTAGTTCTATGCCAGGTGTTGTAGTTCTACGCCAGGTGTTGTAGTTCTACGCCAGATGTTTTAGTTCCAGATGTTGTAGTTCTACGCCAGGTGTTTTAGTTCTACGCCAAGTGTTGTAGTTCTATGCCAGGTGTTGTAGTTCTATGCCAGGTGTTGTAGTTCTACGCCAGGTGTTTTAGTTCCAGATGTTGTAGTTCTACGCCAGGTGTTGTAGTTCTACGCCAGATGTTTTAGTTCCAGATGTTGTAGTTCTACGCCAGGTGTTTTAGTTCTACGCCAAGTGTTGTAGTTCTATGCCAGGTGTTGTAGTTCTATGCCAGGTGTTGTAGTTCTACGCCAGGTGTTTTAGTTCCAGATGTTGTAGTTCTACGCCAGGTGTTGTAGTTCTACGCCAGGTGTTGTAGTTCTACGCCAGGTGTTTTTGGTCTACGCCAGATGTTTTAGTTCCAGATGTTTTAGTCATACGCCAGGTGTTTTAGTTCTACGCCAGGTGTTGTAGTTCTACGCCAGGTGTTGTAGTTCTACGTCAGGTGTTTTAGTTCTACGCCAGATGTTTTAGTTCCAGATGTTTTAGTCATATGCCAGGTGTTGTAGTTCTACGCCAGGTGTTGTAGTTCTATGCCAGATGTTTTAGTTCTACGCCAGATGTTTTAGTTCCAGATGTTTTAGTCATACGCCAGGTGTTTTAGTTCTACGCCAGATGTTTTAGTTCCAGATGTTTTAGTCATACGCCAGGTGTTGTAGTTCTACGCCAGGTGTTTTAGTTCTACGCCAGGTGTTGTAGTTCCAGATGTTTTAGTCATACGCCAGGTGTTGTAGTTCTACGCCAGGTGTTGTAGTTCTACGCCAGGTGTTGTAGTTCTACGCCAGGTGTTGTAGTTCTATGCCAGATGTTTTAGTTCTACGCCAGATGTTTTAGTTCCAGATGTTTTAGTCATACGCCAGGTGTTGTAGTTCTACGCCAGGTGTTGTAGTTCTACGTCAGGTGTTTTAGTTCTACGCCAGGTGTTGTAGTTCCAGATGTTTTAGTCATACGCCAGGTGTTGTAGTTCTACGCCAGGTGTTGTAGTTCAACGCTAGATGTTTTAGTTCTACGCCAGATGTTTTAGTTCCAGATGTTTTAGTCATACGCCAGGTGTTGTAGTTCTACGCCAGGTGTTTTAGTTCTATGCCAGGTGTTGTAGTTCCAGATGTTTTAGTCATACGCCAGGTGTTTTAGTTCTACGCCAGGTGTTGTAGTTCTACGCCAGGTGTTGTAGTTCTACGCCAGGTGTTGTAGTTCTACGCCAGGTGTTTTAGTTCCAGATGTTTTAGTCATACGCCAGGTGTTTTAGTTCTACGCCAGGTGTTGTAGTTCTACGCCAGGTGTTGTAGTTCTACGCTAGATGTTTTAGTTCTACGCCAGATGTTTTAGTTCCAGATGTTTTAGTCATACGCCAGGTGTTGTAGTTCTACGCCAGGTGTTTTAGTTCTATGCCAGGTGTTGTAGTTCCAGATGTTTTAGTCATACGCCAGGTGTTTTAGTTCTACGCCAGGTGTTGTAGTTCTACGCCAGGTGTTGTAGTTCTACGCCAGGTGTTTTAGTTCCAGATGTTTTAGTCATACGCCAGGTGTTGTAGTTCTACGCCAGGTGTTTTAGTTCTACGCCAGATGTTTTAGTTTCAGATGTTTTAGTCATACGCCAGGTGTTGTAGTTCTACGCCAGGTGTTGTAGTTCTACGCCAGATGTTTTAGTTCCAGATGTTTTAGTCATACGCCAGGTGTTGTAGTTCTACGCCAGGTGTTGTAGTTCTACGCCAGGTGTTTTAGTTCTACGCCAGGTGTTGTAGTTCTACGCCAGGTGTTGTAGTTCTACGCCAGGTGTTTTAGTTCTACGCCAGGTGTTGTAGTTCTACGCCAGGTGTTTTAGTTCTACGCCAGATGTTTTAGTTCCAGATGTTTTAGTCATACGCCAGGTGTTGTAGTTCTACGCCAGGTGTTGTAGTTCTACGCCAGGTGTTGTAGTTCTACGCCAGGTGTTGTAGTTGTGAACTTGATGAAGTATGTTGGATGTTGGCTTCAGTGAGAAGTCAGCAAACAGGACTGATGATCGTCCTCGTCACATGTTGAGATGAGATGAGGCTCCGTCAGTCTGTTCATGTGGGTCATGTGACCAATGAGAGAACAGCAGGACGATTCATTCCGACCACCAGCTGGTCATGTGGCGTCCACGTGATGAAGACGACTAAACCTGAAACTCTGCTCTAATTGGCTGTGTGTGTGTGTGTGGAGCAAATGCTTTATTGTGGAGCAGCTGAACAGGAAGTGGAAGTCCACGTCTGTTTTCTTTGGAAATTATTTACACATATTCTGCTGCTGATCCAGTTGCATCAACAACAATAAAACCATAATGAAATACTGAGGGCTAATGTGTGTGTGTGTGTGTGTGCAGCTCATCACCCCCTGCAGACGCCTCATCCTGTGTGCTGACAACAGGAAGGAGATGGAGGAGTGGATGGCGGCTCTGCGCAGCGTCCAGAACAGACAGAACTATGAGGTCCGTCTCTGTCAGTCTTATTACCAGTGGGACAAGCAGGTGAGTCCCAGTATCACCTGCTGACTGTGTGTCCCTCTCTTCCAGTCCACCCAGTACAGCATGGACCACTTCAGTGGGATGCACAACTGGTACGCTTGCTCTCACGCCAGACCGACGTACTGCAACGTCTGCAGAGAAGCGCTGTCAGGGGTGACGTCCCACGGGCTGTCCTGTGAAGGTACACACATAGTACTAGTAAGTACACACATATGTGTGTGTGATTGTGTATTTTATGTGTGTGTGTGTCAGTGTGTAAGTTTAAGGCTCATAAGCGCTGTGCTGTCAGAGCCACCAACAACTGTAAATGGACGACACTGGCTTCTATTGGGAAGGACATCATTGAGGACGAGGACGGGGTGAGACACACTGATGCAGATTTCCTTCACTTGTTACTGTGTCAGTGAATGCCTCATATCCAGCTGACCTCCGACCTCTGTCCTCAGGTGTCAATGCCTCATCAGTGGTTGGAGGGGAACCTGCCGGTCTCGGCCAAATGTAACGTCTGTGATAAAACCTGTGGCAGCGTCCTCCGTCTGCAGGACTGGAGGTGTCTCTGGTGTAAAGCCATGGTGAGACTGGAGACACTGGTTCTATGAATGAATGAGTCAGCAGTCTGCTGGCCTACTCATAGAATACACTTTCAAGTGTAGTTTATGTGACAGTTCAAGTTTAGTTTAAGTGTAGATCAGGTGATACATGAGGTGTAGTTCAGGTGATAGATCAGGTGTAGTTCAGGTGATAGATCAGGTGTAGTTCAGGTGATGGATCAGGTGTAGTTCAGATGATGCATCAGGTGTAGTTCAGGTGATACATGAGGTGTAGTTCAGGTGATAGATCAGGTGTAGTTCAGGTGATACATCGGGTGTAGTTCAGGTGATAGATCAGGTATCGTTCAGGTGATAGATCAGGTGTAGTTCAGGTGATAGATCAGGTGTAGTTCAGGTGATACATCGGGTGTAGTTCAGGTGATACATCGGGTGTAGTTCAGGTGATACATCGGGTGTAGTTCAGGTGATACATCGGGTGTAGACCAGGTGATACATAAAGTGTAGTTCAGGTGATACATCGGGTGTAGTTCAGGTGATACATCGGGTGTAGTTCAGGTGATAGATCGGGTGTAGTTCAGGTGATACATCGGGTGTAGTTCAGGTGATAGATCGGGTGTAGTTCAGGTGATACATCGGGTGTAGTTCAGGTGATACATCGGGTGTAGTTCAGGTGATAGATCGGGTGTAGTTCAGGTGATACATCGGGTGTAGTTCAGGTGATACATCGGGTGTAGTTCAGGTGATACATCGGGTGTAGTTCAGGTGATACATCAGGTGTAGACCAGGTGATACATAAAGTGTAGTTCAGGTGATACATCGGGTGTAGTTCAGGTGATACATCAGGTGTAGACCAGGTGATACATAAAGTGTAGTTCAGGTAATACATCACATGCAGTTCAAGTGATCGATCAGGTGAAACATCAGGTATCGTTCAGGTGATAGATCAGGTGTAGTTCAGGTGATAGATCGGGTGTAGTTCAGGTGATACATCGGGTGTAGTTCAGGTGATACATCGGGTGTAGTTCAGGTGATAGATCGGGTGTAGTTCAGGTGATACATCGGGTGTAGTTCAGGTGATACATCGGGTGTAGTTCAGGTGATAGATCGGGTGTAGTTCAGGTGATACATCGGGTGTAGTTCAGGTGATACATCGGGTGTAGTTCAGGTGATACATCGGGTGTAGACCAGGTGATACATAAAGTGTAGTTCAGGTAATACATCACATGCAGTTCAAGTGATACATCAGGTGAAACATCAGGTATCGTTCAGGTGATAGATCAGGTGTAGTTCAGGTGATACATGAGTTGTATTTTAGGTGATACATCAGGTGTTACATGAGTTGTAGTTAAGGTGTAGTTCAGGTGTACGGAATTGGTATGTAACTAACCTGCCATATCAAGGACAGCCATGGTGAGGTGTGTCCCTCTGTGTTCCAGGTGCACTCAGGCTGTAAGGAGCAGCTCTCCAGTAAGTGTCCTCTGGGTCAGTGTAAAGTGTCAGTCATTCCCCCAACTGCACTCAACAGCATTGACTCTGATGGTGAGCCTAATAAATACATCTGATCGACCCTCAGACAGTGCTAAGAAACACACAGCTCACACGTTGAATGCTGGTCTGTGTTCAGGTTTCTGGAAGGCCTCGTGTCCTCCGTCCTGCACGAGTCCTCTCCTGGTGTTTGTCAACTCTAAGAGCGGAGACAATCAGGGTGTCAAGTTCCTGAGACGCTTCAAACAGCTGCTGAACCCGGCACAGGTGTTTGACCTGATGAACGGGGGACCTCACCTGGGGTGAGACAGGCAGACAGAGAGACATAGAGTGTGTGTTGAATGGTGTGTTTTATCTCAAGAGGTCAGTGTGTAAACTTTTAATCTGTCTGTCAGTCTGCGTTTGTTCCAGAAGTTTGACACATTTAGGATCCTGGTTTGTGGAGGAGACGGCAGCGTCGGCTGGGTTCTGTCCGAGATTGACACTCTCACGTTGCACAAACAGGTATGTTTTCATTCAGTTTCATACTATAAATGAATGTAATGATGTTCAAACACCTGATACAGATGTAAAAATAACTGATGAGCTATGTAATCTATGAACATGTTTTCATTGTGTCGTCATTGTTTCCAGTGTCAGCTGGGAGTTCTTCCTCTGGGGACTGGGAATGATCTTGCCCGGGTTCTGGGTTGGGGTTCAGCCTGTGACGACGACACACAGCTGCCTCAGATACTGGAGAAACTGGAGCGAGCCAGCACCAAGATGCTAGACAGGTAACTGGTGTGAGAAAGGTAACTGGTGTGAGACAGGTAACTGGTGTGAGACAGGTAACTGGTGTGAAACAGGTAATAGATATCAGACAGGTAACTGGTGTGAGACAGGTAACTGGTGTCAGACAGGTAACTGGTGTGAAACAGGTAACTGGTGTGAGACAGGTAACTGGTGTGAGACAGGTAACAGATATCAGACAGGTAACTGGTGTGAGACAGGTAACTGGTGTGAGACAGGTAACAGGTGTCAGACAGGTAACTGGTGTGAGACAGGTAACAGATATCAGACAGGTAACTGGTGTGAGACAGGTAACAGATATCAGACAGGAAACTGGTGTGAGACAGGTAACAGATATCAGACAGGTAACTGGTGTCGGACAGGTAACTGGTGTGAGACAGGTAACAGATATCAGACAGGTAACAGGTGTCAGACAGGTAACAGGTGTCAGACAGGTAACTGGTGTGAGACAGGTAACAGATATCAGACAGGTAACTGGTGTGAGACAGGTAACAGATATCAGACAGGTAACTGGTGTCAGACAGGTTACTGGTGGGTGTGAGACAGGTAACAGATATCAGACAGGAAACTGGTGTCGGACAGGTAACTGGTGTGAGACAGGTAATAGATATCAGACAGGTAACTGGTGTGAGACAGGTAACAGATATCAGACAGGTAACTGGTGTGAGACAGGTAACAGATATCAGCCAGGTAACTGGTGTGAGACAGCTAACAGATATCAGACAGGTAACTGGTGTGAGACAGGTAACAGATATCAGACAGGTAACAGATATCAGACAGGTAACTGGTGTGAGACAGCTAACAGATATCAGACAGGTAACTGATATCAGACAGGTAACTGGTGTGAGACAGGTAACAGATATCAGACAGGTAACTGGTGTGAGACAGCTAACAGATATCAGACAGGTAACTGGTGTGAGACAGGTAACAGATATCAGACAGGTATCTGATATCAGACAGGTAACTGGTGTGAGACAGGTAACAGATATCAGACAGGTAACAGATATCAGACAGGTAACTGGTGTGAGACAGGTAACTGATATCTGTTACCTGTCTGATATCTGTTACCTGTCTCACAGGTAACTGATATCAGACAGGTAACTGATATCAGACAGGTAACAGATATCAGACAGGTAACTGGTGTGAGACAGGTAACAGATATCAGACAGGTAACAGATATCAGACAGGTAACTGGTGTGAGACAGGTAACTGGTGTGAGACAGTTAACAGATATCAGACAGGTAACAGATATCAGACAGGTAACAGATATCAGACAGGTAACTGGTGTGAGACAGTTAACAGATATCAGACAGGTAACAGATATCAGACAGGTAACTGGTGTGAGACAGGTAACTGATATCTGTTACCTGTCTGATATCTGTTACCTGTCTCACAGGTAACTGATATCAGACAGGTAACTGATATCAGACAGGTAACAGATATCAGACAGGTAACTGGTGTGAGACAGGTAACAGATATCAGACAGGTAACAGATATCAGACAGGTAACTGGTGTGAGACAGGTAACTGGTGTGAGACAGGTAACAGATATCAGACAGGTAACAGATATCAGACAGGTAACTGGTGTGAGACAGGTAACAGATATCAGACAGGTAACAGATATCAGACAGGTAACTGGTGTGAGACAGGTAACAGATATCAGACAGGTAACAGATATCAGACAGGTAACTGGTGTGAGACAGGTAACTGGTGTGAGACAGGTAACAGATATCAGACAGGTAACAGATATCAGACAGGTAACTGGTGTGAGACAGGTAACAGATATCAGACAGGTAACAGATATCAGACAGGTAACTGGTGTGAGACAGGTAACAGATATCAGACAGGTAACAGATATCAGACAGGTAACTGGTGTGAGACAGGTAACAGATATCAGACAGGTAACAGATATCAGACAGGTAACAGATATCAGACAGGTAACTGATATCAGACAGGTAACAGATATCAGACAGGTAACAGATATCAGACAGGTAACAGATATCAGACAGGTAACTGGTGTGAGACAGGTAACTGATATCAGACAGGTAACAGATATCAGACAGGTAACTGATATCAGACAGGTAACTGATATCAGACAGGTAACAGATATCAGACAGGTAACTGGTGTGAGACAGGAACTGGTGTGCTGGGCACCACCTGGACAACCAGCGGTTGAATGACGACATGCGGCTATACATGTCATCATTGATCAGATTGGGGAGAGGGCCAGAGAAAACTACGGTGTCCGACATTGTCTTGGCATATAGGTAACAGGTGTGAGCAAGGTAATAGGTGTCAGACAGGTAGAAGGCATCAGACAGGTAGCAGGTGTCAGACAGGTTGTAGGTGTCAGACAGGTAGCAGGTGGGAGACAGGTAGCAGGTGTCAGACAGGTAGCAGGTGTCAGACAGGTAATAGGTAGCAGGTGTCAGACAGGTAACTACTGTCTGACAGACAGGTAACAACTGTCTCTCCTACTGTTGTAGGTGGAGTATTATGGTCTATGAGACAAAGTTTCCACGGCAACATTCTGGCTCCACTGTCACTGAGGACTGCAGCGACGACTCTGAGGTAACAGGAAGTGACATCACTTCTCTTTTCAGGGGACCCAAAATGTTCACTTGTAATGTATGTTTGTAAACATGGCATTGAGCTTCATCAATAATATCAATAAAGTTTTGAAAAATAAAATAAAAAGGTCCTGACTTCACCGATCCAGGTTCAGCAGATTCTGACCTACGAGGACTCAGTGGCTGCTCACCTGTCCAAGATCCTGACCTCAGACCAGCACTCTGTGGTCATCTCCTCCGCCAAGTAAGACCGTCTGCCTGTCTGTCTCTCTCTCTCTCTGCCTGTCTTCCTGTCCATCTATCTGTCTCTCTCTCTCTATCTGTCTGTCTCTCTCAGTGTCTCTCTCACTCTGTATCCCTGTCCATCTGTCTGTCTCTCTCTGTACTGTGTGTATATATAATCTGTATATACAATATATATAATATGTGTTCTTTGAGTATATATAATCTGTGTACTGTGTGTATATGTAATATATATAATCTGGGTATATACAATATATATATATATAATCTGTGTACTCTGTGGTACATTCAGGGTTCTGTGTGAGACAGTGAAGGACTTCGTAGCTCGTGTTGGTAAAGCATACGAGAAGAACACAGAGAGTTCAGAGGAGTCAGAGGTCATGGCCAAGAAGGTATGTTTATACTCTTTATTTTTATATATATATATATATATATATATATATATATATATATATATATATATATATATATATATATATATATATATATATATATATATATATATATATACACGGTTTTAGATATTCTAAGTTTTAAATCCATTATATTTGGTTGTGATTGTGTTTCTATTGTACGGAAGCACTCAAACTGTCTTTTATATTGTGATATAAATACATCAATAACTTGTGATCTCGATATAACGACATTAATAACTTTGTGATCTTAAAGTGACTAATGTAATGTGCTGGGTCATGTCTAATGTAATGTGCTGAGTCATGTCTAATGTAATGTGCTGGGTCATGTCCAATGTGCTGGGTCATGTCTAATGTAATGTGCTGGGTCATGTCTAATGTAATGTGCTGGGTCATGTCTAATGTAATGTGCTGAGTCATGTCTAATGTAATGTGCTGGGTCATGTCTAATGTAATGTGCTGAGTCATGTCTAATGTAATGTGCTGGGTCATGGCCAATGTGCCGAGTCATGTCTAATGTAATGTGCCGGGTCATGTCTAATGTAATGTGCCGAGTCATGTCTAATGTAATGTGCCGAGTCATGTCTAATGTAATGTGCTGGGTCATGTCCAATGTGCTGAGTCATGTCTAATGTAATGTGCTGGGTCATGGCCAATGTGCCGAGTCATGTCTAATGTAATGTGCCGGGTCATGTCTAATGTAATGTGCCGAGTCATGTCTAATGTAATGTGCCGAGTCATGTCTAATGTAATGTGCCGAGTCATGTCTAATGTAATGTGCCGAGTCATGGCCAATGTAATGTGCTGGGTCATGTCTAATGTGCTGAGTCATGTCTGTGGTCAGTGTGGTGTGTTAAAGGAAAAACTGGATTCCCTGCTGAAGACTCTGAATGAGGAGTCTCGGGCTTCCGCCGTGCCCCCCCAGGCCCCTCACCCAACCATTGCTGAGGAGCAGGAGGATGCCAAGGGAGTTGTACTGTCTCCTTCTCTTCATCATCAGCATCATCATCTTCCTCCTCATGCCCCATACTGCTCCCCACGGACCAACACTTCCTCTTCTGCGGCGGCAATCTTTAAACCTCGAGAGCAGCTGATGCTGAGAGCCAACAGTCTGAAGAAAGCCATCAGACAGATCATCGAGCACACGGAGAAAGGTCAGGAGTCTTTACGTTCATCTGTGTCTTCTAGAAGGTTGGAGTCTTTACGTTCGTCTGTGTCTTCTAGAAGGTTGGAGTCTTTACGTTCGTCTGTGTCTTCTAGAAGGTTGGAGTCTTTACGTTTGTCTGTGTCTTCTAGAAGGTCAGGAGTCTTTACGTTCGTCTGTGTCTTCTAGAAGGTTGGAGTCTTTACGTTTGTCTGTGTCTTCTAGAAGGTTGGAGTCTTTACGTTTGTCTGTGTCTTCTAGAAGGTTGGAGTCTTTACGTTTGTCTGTGTCTTCTAGAAGGTTGGAGTCTTTACGTTTGTCTGTGTCTTCTAGAAGGTCAGGAGTCTTTACGTTTGTCTCTGTCTTCTAGAAGGTTGGAGTCTTTACGTTTGTCTGTGTCTTCTAGAAGGTCAGGAGTCTTTACGTTCGTCTGTGTCTTCTAGAAGGTTGGAGTCTTTATGTTTGTCTGTGTCTTCTAGAAGGTCAGGAGTCTTTACGTTCGTCTGTGTCTTCTAGAAGGTTGGAGTCTTTACCTTTGTCGCTGTGTCTTCTAGAACAGCGGTCCTCAACCTTTTTTGAGCCATGGACCGGTTTCGTGTCAGACAATATTTTCACGGACCGGCCTTCACAGTGTGGGCGATAAATATGATGTAATAAATATGACGTAATAAAATGATACGACCGGCATGAAGTGCATAAAAATACAACTCACCATTACGCCAAATTAGTGGGAGCCCTGAGCTTGTTTATCTGCAACGAGCCGCGGTCCCATCTCGGGGTAATGGGAGACAACGACACCCAAAGTGTGTTTGTTATGTCCAGTCTGCTCCCTAACTTAGTTTTGATCACGTCATTGCAGAAAACCTGCTTCACAAAGATATGACGTTGGAAATGGAAGCAGGGTTTTCATTGTTTTTTTGGCGATTTTGTGATCTTTGGATATTCTTCCTTAATTTTGATCCAGAACACCGGCAGAGTTGTTGTGTGAAATGTACTTTTAAGGCCACCGTCATTTGCGATATACAGCAGTTGATCTTCTACTGGCACAGACAGGCTCGATTCACCGGGTTTGTTCACTAATGGGTTCTTTCGCAGTCTGCCTGCAGCGATAAACCCGTACTTAAAGTACGACTCCTGATAATGTCTTTTGAATGCACTCAGCTTTTGTCACGTATTACGTGACCTCTTGAGATGTATCACGTATTTCATGACCTCATGAGAGGCTCAGACACACAGATGGATATATCCGGTGCTTTTTTAAAACATTTATTTTTTCCGACTTTGATAAAAACCTTTTTTTTTCATTCACCTTTTCTGTGCAGCCCGGTACCAACCGACCCGGGGGTTGGGGACCACTGTTCTAGAAGGTTGGAGTCTTTACGTTTGTGTATTTGTCTCCTAGCGGTGGACGAGCAGAACGCTCAAACTCAGCAGCAGCTCTTCTCTCTCAGTCCGCCTGAAGAAGACAAGTGTTTGTTGGAGGAGGATGAGGAGGATGAGGAGGACAAGTTGGCTCTGCAGTTATCCTACAGCGCCAAGCAGCGCAACACAGGCAGAGGTCAGTGGTATTACTACTACTGGTACTGGTGGTACTACTACTACTGGTACTACTGGTACATCTGCTACTGGTACTGGTAAAGCTGGGTCAGGTACTGGTGGTATGATATACCTGCCTAACCCGAGCGAAGGAGTTCAAGTATCTCGGGGTCTTGTTCACAATTAGATAGAGTGGGAGATCGACAGGCGGATCGGTGCTGCTGTAGCAGTAAAACATTTGCTGGACTGGACCGTCTTGGTGAAGAGGGAGCTGAGCCGGAAGGTGAAGCTCTCAATTTACTGCGCCGTCTACGTTCTGACCCTCACCTATGGTCACACACTCTGGGTCGTGACCGAAAGAACGAGGTCTTGGGTACAAGCGGCCAAAATGAGTTTCCTCAGTAGGGGGACCAGGCTCAGCCTTAGAGATAGGGTAAGGAGATGAGTTTCCTCTGTAGGGCTCAGCCTTAGAGATAGGGTAAGGAGATGAGTTTCCTCTGTAGGGCTCAGCCTTAGAGATAGGGTAAGGAGATGAGTTTCCTCTGTAGGGCTCATCCTTAGAGATAGGGTAAGGAGATGAGTTTCCTCTGTAGGGCTCAGCCTTAGAGATGGGGTAAGGAGATGAGTTTCCACCTTAGGACTCAGCCTTAGAGATAGGGTAAGGAGATGAGTTTCCACCTTAGGACTCAGCCTTAGAGATAGGGTAAGGAGATGAGTTTCCTCTGTAGGGCTCAGCCTTAGAGATAGGGTAAGGAGATGAGTTTCCTCTGTAGGGCTCAGCCTTAGAGATAGGGTAAGGAGATGAGTTTCCTCTGTAGGGCTCAGCCTTAGAGATAGGGTAAGGAGATGAGTTTCCTCTGTAGGGCTCAGCCTTAGAGATAGGGTAAGGAGATGAGTTTCCTCTGTAGGGCTCAGCCTTAGAGATAGGGTAAGGAGATGAGTTTCCTCTGTAGGGCTCAGCCTTAGAGATAGGGTAAGGAGATGAGTTTCCTCTGTAGGGCTCATCCTTAGAGATAGGGTAAGGAGATGAGTTTCCTCTGTAGGGCTCAGCCTTAGAGATAGGGTAAGGAGATGAGTTTCCACCTTAGGACTCAGCCTTAGAGATAGGGTAAGGAGATGAGTTTCCACCTTAGGACTCAGCCTTAGAGATAGGGTAAGGAGATGAGTTTCCTCTGTAGGGCTCAGCCTTAGAGATAGGGTAAGGAGATGAGTTTCCTCTGTAGGGCTCAGCCTTAGAGATAGGGTAAGGAGATGAGTTTCCTCTGTAGGGCTCAGCCTTAAAGATAGGGTAAGGAGATGAGTTTCCTCTGTAGGGCTCATCCTTAGAGATAGGGTAAGGAGATGAGTTTCCACCTTAGGACTCAGCCTTAGAGATAGGGTAAGGAGATAAGTTTCCTCTGTAGGGCTCAGCCTTAGAGATAGGGTAAGGAGATGAGTTTCCTCTGTAGGGCTCAGCCTTAGAGATAGGGTAAGGAGATGAGTTTCCTCTGTAGGGTTCAGCCTTAGAGATAGGGTAAGGAGATGAGTTTCCTCTGTAGGGCTCAGCCTTAGAGATGGGGTAAGGAGATGAGTTTCCTGTGTAGGGGGCTCAGCCTTAGAGATAGGGTAAGGAGATGAGTTTCCTCATTAGGGTTCAGCCTTAGAGATAGGGTAAGGAAATGAGTTTCCTCCTTAGGACTCAGCCTTAGAGATAGGGTAAGGAGATGAGTTTCATCTGTAGGACTCAGCCTTAGAGATAGGGTAAGGAGATGAGTTTCCTCTGTAGGGCTCAGCCTTAGAGATAGGGTAAGGAGATGAGTTTCCTCTGTGGGACTCAGCCTTAGAGATAGGGTAAGGAGATGAGTTTCCTCTGTAGGGCTCAGCCTTAGAGATAGGGTAAGGAGATGAGTTTCCTCTGTAGGGTTCAGCCTTAGAGATAGGGTAAGGAGATGAGTTTCCTCTGTAGGGCTCAGCCTTAGAGATGGAGTAAGGAGATGAGTTTCCTCTGTAGGGCTCAGCCTTAGAGATAGGGTAAGGAGATGAGTTTCCTGTGTAGGGGGCTCAGCCTTAGAGATAGGGTAAGGAGATGAGTTTCCTCTGTAGGTCTCAGCCTTAGAGATGAGGTGGTTCGGGCATCTGATTTGGATGCCTCCTGGACTCCTCCCATTAGAGTTTTTCCAGACACGTCCCTCTGGGAGGAGACCCCGGGGAAGACCCAGGAAACGCTGGAGGGATTATACTGTATCTCCCAGCTGGCCTGGAAACACCGCAGGATCTCCCAGAATAAGCTGGACAATGTTGCGGGTGAGAGAGAAGCCTGGGTCAGCCACCGTGACCCGACTCGGGATGAGCGGCTGACAATGGATGTATGGATCAAAATTATATACCTTAACAGTAAAGGAAAGCCCACTGACACACAGACAGTGAAGGAAAGACTTTGATCAATTTGAGCCATGTGTGTCACTCGTTTCAAATCCTTTCTCCAAGTGGACATGACATGACATGCAACTTGGATGCTGGACAGGTGGAGGTGGAAATCATAACGTTGCAAAATGACCTCCACCCCAAAACCCATCAGTCTGCACTAAATCTTTGGTGCCTTGTGGACACAGAAAAGTAGACAGGTGTATGCACAGCAGCTATGAACGTTGCCTTTTTGGCTCAACCTATCTCTGTGAATCAGCCTTTTCCGACATGAACTTCATCAACAAACACCGAACACGTTGCCTTACTGATGCACATCTACAAGACTCAGAGTTGCAGTGTCAAATTATACTCCAGATTACAGTACATTGGTGAACAGTATGCAATGCCAGGCTTCCCACTAACAGACATTTACAGACAAAGAAAAAGAAAACATAGGTTTTCATTGAAAACACCATGACAACATTAACACAAACATGTTAAAAAGAAAAATTTGGTGATTAGTGCTAATGTAATATGATTCATTACACAACTGATAACTTGTACAGTGAGAGTTCATAGCTTTAAATAGTGGTTAGATATGACAGTTAATGATTTCCTAAAAATGTGTACAACAATTGTGTGATTTTGAACAAAATGCTACATATGTGCTGCATACAAAACTGTCAAATATATTTACAAAAATACATACGTGATACCTCTGACTTTCAAATTTTGAAGCAGATTAACAGAAATAAATGTTGCATGTTAAGATATATCTGTGTTTCCTACCATCTATTGTGAGTAATAATTAACATTGATATGTGATCAGATACTTTACATATATTATTATTATTATTAAAAGGTTATCTGTGCAAATTTGTTATTCAGGAAGTTTATATAAAAAAAGTAGCCCTTTGTATTATTTTGTACCCTTGAAGTAGCTCTGTTTCAAAAAGTTTGGTGACCCCTGCTTTAAATAAAGCATATTGTACATTTATCAGTATGTTCTGTTCTCCGTGGTCCTGATGAGGACAGGAAGTGCATGTTTACCATAAACTTAGTGATGTAATCAGGACCAATGAGGTTATTGACCTGCCTGTCTGTCTCCTCAGTCAGTAAGACGCCCTGTGAGAAGCTGATCAGTAAAGGCAGCCAGTCACTGGGCAGCTCTGCATCACTTCATGTCCAGACAGGAAGTAGGGAGACCATGCCGACACTCAACACGAAGATCCTCTATCCAGGTAGGAAGAGGTCCAACAGGAAGTTCTGACTGTCATCATGATGTCATTAGTCTGACTGTGTGTCTCTGTGTGTCTCTGTGTGTGTGTGTGTGTGTGTGTGTGTGTGTGTGTGTGTGTGTGTGTGTGTGTGTGTGTGTGTGTGTGTGTGTGTGTGTGTGTGTGTGTGTGTGTGTGTGTGTGTGTGTGTGTGTGTGTGTGTGTAGGTCTCAGAGGAATCTCAGCTTCTCTCTCCAGCAGTTCTGTGATCAGTCGATTGCTGGTCAACGCCGACCCGTTCAGCTGTGACCCCGACAACATGTAAGACTTTCTTTCGGTCTCTGTCTGTCTGTCTGTCTCTTCATGTGTCTATCTGACTGTCTGTCTCTCTGCACAGGGACTGCTACACTGAGAAGTGTGTCATGAATAACTACTTTGGAATCGGACTTGACGCTAAAATCTCTCTGGACTTCAACAACAAGAGAGACGAACATCCAGAGAAGTGCAGGTCCACCTTCAAATGATTTAATTATTATTAATTAAAAATAATAATTTTGTTAGTTAGATCCAGAGGGTCGCCTCCCTGCACCCGAGGGTTGTGGGGACTAAGGCTCTGACTGTTGTTTGTGCTTATGCACCAAACAGCAGTTCAGAGTATCCAGCCTTCTTGCTGACTCAATAGTTCTCCTGAGAGACTTCAACGCTTACGTGGGCAATCACAGAAAACCTTGCCCGATCTGAACCCGAGCGGTGTCTTGCTTTTGGACTTCTGTGCTCGCCACGGTTTGTCCATAACGAAGACCATGTTTGAGCATAAGGTGGCCCATAAGTGGACCTGGTAGCAGAACACCTTAGGCCGGAGGTCAATGATCGACTTTGTAATCGTATCATCTGATCTTTGGGCAGTGGAAAGAGAACTTTGAGGAACTCCTAAACCCGGCCAACATCGCCTGAAGACTTGGAGGGGGTTGCACCCATATCCCTGGTGGAGGCCGCTAAAGTCGTCAAAAAGCTCCTTGGTGGCAAGGCGCCGGGGGGATGAGATCCGCCCTGAGATGCGCTGGACATTGTTGGGCTGTCTTGGCTGACACTGTCGCATGAGGGTCGGGAACAGTGGCCATGGACTGGCAGACCAGGGTGGTGGTTCCCATTTTCATAAAGGGGGACCGGAGAGAGTGCTCAAACTATCGAGGTATCACACGACTCAGCCTCCGGGGAAAGCTTGTGACGGGGTCTTCGAAAGGAGGCTCCGACCCTTGGTCGAACCTCAGATTCGAGAGGAGCAGTGGACCAGCTCTTTACCCTCGCAAGACTGCTGGAGGGGTCCTGGGAGTTTGCCCAACCAGTCTACATGTGCTTTAAAGACTTGGAGAAGGCTTTCGACAGGGTTTTTTGTGGGCGGTGCTGCAGGTGTGCCGGACCCGTTGCAACCGGCCATCTGGTCCCCGTACGCCTGCAGTAGGAGCTGTGTTCGTATTCTAGGTAATAAGTCACGTTCCCGGTGGGTGTTGGCCTCCGCCAGGGCTGCCCTTTATCATCAGTCCTGTTCGTGACTTTCAAGGACAGGATATCTAGGCACAGCCGGGGGGTGGAGAATGTCTGGTTCAGGGGACTCGGGATCACCTCTCTGCTGTTTGCAGATGATGTGGTCCGGTTGGCCTCCTCGGACCATGAACTCCAGTATTGCTGCCACCATGACCCGATCCCTGATAAGTGGAAGAAAATGGATCAGATTAATTAATTATTATCAATTATAATGATTTTGTTATTCACTGTCAGATTATTTAATTATTATTAAGAGTCTTGATTTAGTTATTTACTCTAATAGTAATAATTCTATATACCATTACGGTCATTTTTTTTATTATGAACCATAGATTCTTATTAACAATACACACTGTTAATGTACAACTTGCATTACCCTTCATCTCCATAGAAACCTGTAGTTTTTATGAGTTTGTAGTTTGATCTGTTTGAATGTGTTCAGGAGCCGGACGAAGAACATGATGTGGTACGGAGTCCTGGGAACCAAAGAGCTGCTGCACAGAACCTACAAGAACCTGGAGCAGAAGGTTCTCCTGGAGGTGAGACCCACCACGACTATCCGATGGTCCAAACATCTTCATCATCACAAGTCTAATGTGTGTGTGTGTGTCTGAGACAGTGTGACGGGCGTCCCATCCCTCTCCCCAGTCTGCAAGGCATTGCTGTGCTGAACATCCCCAGCTATGCAGGAGGTACCAACTTCTGGGGAGGAACCAAAGAGGACGATGTGAGACTTGAACCTGTCTGTCTCTATCTGATCTCTTCCTCACCTTGCATGTTATCATATGATTGGTCATTATCTACCTGTCTGTTTATTGATCAGTGTCAGGTGTTGAGTGATGTCATCTGTCTATCTGTCCCGCAGACATTCACAGCTCCGTCCTTTGATGATAAGATCCTGGAGGTGGTGGCTGTGTTCGGCAGCATGCAGATGGCCGTGTCACGAGTCATCAACCTGCAACATCACCGCATTGCACAGGTACTCCTGTCTGTCTGTCTGTCTGTCTGTCTGTCTGTCTGTCCAACTCTCTGAGCCCATCTGGCTCTTTCTCAGTGTCGTACGGTGAAGATCACGATCCTGGGTGATGAAGGCGTCCCAGTGCAGGTGGATGGGGAGGCCTGGGTGCAGCCACCAGGTTACATCAAGATCATCCACAAAAACCGAACCCAGACCCTCACGAGAGACAGGGTGAGTACTAGACCAGACCCTCACCAGAGGCAGGCTATTACCCCCAGACCCTCACCAGAGACAGGGTACTACCCCAGACCCTCACCAGATACAGGGTACTATCCCCATACCCTCACCAGAGACAGGGTACTACCCCCAGACCCTCACCAGAGACAGGGTACTATCCCCATACCCTCACCAGAGACAGGGTACTACCCCCAGACCCTCACCACAGACAGGGTACTATCCCCATACCCTCACCAGAGACAGGGTACTACCCCCAGACCCTCACCACAGACAGGGTACTACCCCCAGACCCTCACCAGAGACAGGGTCCTACCCCAGACCCTCACCAGATACAGGGTCCTACCCCCAGACCCTCACCAGAGACAGGGTACTACCCCAGACCCTCACCAGAGACAGGGTACTATCCCCATACCCTCACCAGAGACAGGGTACTACCCCAGACCCTCACCAGAGACAGGGTACTATCCCCATACCCTCACCAGAGACAGGGTACTATCCCCAGACCCTCACCAGATACAGGGTACTATCCCCATACCCTCACCAGAGACAGGGTACTATCCCCATACCCTCACCAGAGACAGGGTACTACCCCCAGACCCTCACCACAGACAGGGTACTATCCCCATACCCTCACCAGAGACAGGGTCCTACCCCAGACCCTCACCAGATACAGGGTCCTACCCCCAGACCCTCACCAGATACAGGGTACTACCCCAGACCCTCACCAGAGACAGGGTACTATCCCCATACCCTCACCAGAGACAGGGTACTACCCCAGACCCTCACCAGAGACAGGGTACTATCCCCATACCCTCACCAGAGACAGGGTACTACCCCAGACCCTCACAAGCGACAGGGTCCTACCCCCATACCCTCACCAGATACAGGGTCCTACCCCCAGACCCTCACCAGAGACAGGGTACTACCCCAGACCCTCACCAGAGACAGGGTCCTACCCCCAGACCCTCACCAGAGACAGGGTACTACCCCAGACCCTCACCAGAGACAGGGTACTACCCCAGACCCTCACCAGAGACAGGGTCCTACCCCCAGACCCTCACCAGAGACAGGATACTACCCCAGACCCTGACCAGAGACAGGGTACTACCCCCAGACCCTCACCAGAGACAGGGTACTACCCCAGAACCTCACCAGAGACAGGGTAAGTACTAGACCAGACCCTCACGAGCGACAGGGTCCTACCCCCAGACCCTCACCAGAGACAGGTTACTACCCCCAGACCCTCACCAGAGACAGGATAATACCCCAGACCCTGACCAGAGACAGGGTACTACCCCCAGACCCTCACCAGAGACAGGATAATACCCCAGACCCTGACCAGAGACAGGGTACTACCCCTAGACCCTCACCAGAGACAGGATAATACCCCAGACCCTGACCAGAGACAGGGTACTACCCCCAGACCCTCACCAGAGACAGGGTACTACCCCAGAACCTCACCATTAGTGTGTGTGTGTCTGTGTGTGTTTCAGGCATTTGAGAGCACTCTAAAATCCTGGGAGGACAAACAGAAGTGTGAGTTTCTCCGGACCCCCCCTCCTCAGTCCCCCCAGCCCCCCCTCTCCTCCCAGCCAGAGATTGTCTCGGAAGATGAGGCGTCGCTCATCAGCGAGTTCGGTCAGGCAGCAGGAGCTCTGATACACAGGTAACTCATGACGAGATCGCAGTACACAAGTTAAACTGGTCATGGGCAGCAGCTGATTGATTCACCAGAAAGACCAGAGAAACTAGAGGGACCAGAGAGACCAGATGGATTAGAGAGAAGAGGGAGATTAGAGCGACCAGATGGACTAGAGAGATCAGAGGGACCAGAGAGATTAGAGAGAAGAGGGAGATTAGAGCGACCAGATGGACTAGAGAGATCAGAGGGACCAGAGAGATCAGAGGGACCAGAGAGATCAGAGGGACCAGAGAGAAGAGGGAGACCAGAGGGACCAGAGACATTAGAGAGAAGAGGGAGACCAGAGAGATTAGGGAGACTAGAGAGACCAGCTAATTTACTATTTAGGAATTCTACATCAAAGATATTGAATAACGACGTATTTCAGACATTCATATTGTTTTTACATAATAAATTCAGGCCAAGGCTGCACCGTCACCTCACAGCAGGAGGGGCCTGGGTTCAATGCCCGATCCCAGGCGGTCCTTCTGTGTGTATGTTCTCCCGTGACAGTGTGGGTTTCCTCCGGGTTCTCCGGTTCCTCCCACAGTCCAAAGACATGCAACTCAGGTTAACTGGACTCTAAACTGCCCGTGGGTGTGAATGGTTGTTGGTTTCTATACGAGTCCTGAGAAACTATATATATATTATTGTTATTGTCATAGTATTCTATGATTTTTTGTTTCAGTATTCGTGAAGTTGCTCAGTCTCACCACAGTCTGGAACAGGAGCTGGCTCACGCTGTCAACGCCAGCTCAAAGGCCATGGACGTGGTTTACGCCAACTCCAAGAACTCTGGGGTACTGAACATAACTTATTGGTCTCTTCTGTCCTGGTCTTTGTTCTTTCCTGGTCTCTATCCTTCCTGGTCTCTATTGTGTACTGGTCTCTGTCCTATCCCGGTCTCTGTCCTGGCTTCTGTCCTGGTCTATGTCCTGTCCTATTCTCTGTTCCGGTCTCTATCGTGTCCCGGTCTCTGTCCTGGCTTCTGTTCTGGTCTCTGTTCTGGTCCCTGTCTTGTCCTCACATGTGTAATCTCTGATTGAGCCCAAACTTAGAAACCCAGAAGACTGAAACTGAGGGATGTCTCTCTCTCTCTCTCCCTCTGTCTCTCTCTTCCTGATTCTCTCCTTCCCTGTCTGACTCTCTCTTTCCCTGTCTGACTCTCTCTCTCCCTCCCTCCCTGACTCTCTCTCTCTTTCCCTGTCTGATTCTCTCCTTCCCTCCCTGACTCTCTCCTTCTGTCTCCAGGCGCTGTGCTGCAGCGTGGTCCTTCAGATGGTCAGTAACGTCAAAGCTTTACTCAGTGAGACTGAACTGCTGCTGGCTGGAAATATGTCCATGGTAACTACTTCTGTGTCTCTGATCAACCTTTTGAGATGTGAAGATGCTTAAGAATGTCGGTCCTGGTCCTGGTCCCGGTCCCGGTCCCGGTTCTGGTCCCGATGCTTGTTGTGTGTGTGTGCAGCAGCTGGATCCTCCTCAGCAGGACCAGTTGAATGCAGCTCTGAGCTCGGTGGCTCAGCAGCTCCGCCGGCTGGCTGACGTCCCCTGGTTGTGTCCCGTCCTCGACCCGTCAGACCACGAGGTAAACCGCCACCGGACCTGGTTCTACATAGTCCTGAATGATGTAGACCTGCACAATGGCTACTGGTTTAGGTTCCCTTCCTGTCTATCTGCTTCTACAAACCTGTCTGTGTGTCTTCAGGGTCCTCTGACAGAGTTCTCCAAACGCAGCCGGAGCGCAAAGTTTCGTCTCGTCCCGAAATTCAAAAAAGACAAAAACAATAAGAACAAAGAGACCTGCACCACCCTGTCTCTCTCTCTGCCAGGTGAGCTCTCTACCTGTCTCTCTCTACCTGTCTCTCTCTCTGCCAGGTGAGCTCTCTACCTGTCTCTCTCTACCTGTCTCTCTCTCTGCCAGGTGAGCTCTCTCTACCTGTCTCTCTCTCTGCAAGGTGAGCTCTCTACCTGTCTCTCTCTCTCTGCCAGGTGAGCTCTCTACCTGTCTCTCTCTCTGCCAAGTGAGCTCTCTACCTGTCTCTCTCTCTGCCAGGTGAGCTCTCTACCTGTCTCTCTCTCTCTGCCAGGTGAGCTCTCTACCTGTCTCTCTCTCTGCCAGGTGAGCTCTCTCTACCTGTCTCTCTCTCTGCAAGGTGAGCTCTCTCTACCTGTCTCTCTTTCTGCCAGGTGAGCTCTCTACCTGTCTCTCTCTCTGCAAGGTGAGCTCTCTACCTGTCTCTCTCTACCTGTCTCTCTTTCTGCCAGGTGAGTTCTCTTTACCTGTCACTTTCCAACTGTCTCTCTCTCTGCCAGGTGAGCTCTCTCTACCTGTCTCTCTCTCTGCCTTGTGAGCTCTCTCTACCTGTCTCTCTCTCTGCCAGGTGAGCTCTCTCTACTTGTCTTTCTGTCTCTCTCTCCCTACCTGTCTTTGTCTCCATGGTAAGGATCTGTATATATCTGTACATCGACAAGGGGGAGATTGAACTGCCAACCCCCTGATTAAAAGACGTGCATGCTAACCACTGACCCACAGTCGCCCTACAATCCGGTTTGCTATTCTTTGGCACCTGCCTGATCCACTTCCTGTCTGCCTGATCCACTTCCTGTCTGCCTGAACAACTTCTTGTCGGTGTCTCAGCTAACCAGTGGGGGACGGAGGAGGTGGGGGCATGGCTGGACTTCCTGTGTCTCAGCGAGTATAAGGACATCTTTATCGGACACGACGTCCGCGGGGCCGAACTCATCCACCTGGAGAGGAGGGACCTGAAGGTACCGCTGCTAGCCTGATCGCTAACTGTGCTGAGTCATGGTGCACATTGTCTTCTATGTCGTTACCGTGTGTGTGTGTGTGTGTGTGTGTGCCTGTGTGTGTGCAGGACCTCGGGGTGACCAAGGTGGGTCACATGAAGAGGATCCTTCAGGGCATCAGAGAGCTCAACAGGAACAGCAGTGCCAGCGAGGCCTGACTGCTGCCAGGTGACTTTAATTATTATTTTGATTGACCACTGCTACTAACCCTAACCTAACCCATTGGGGGTCGGCTGTAGTTCATGGGGAGAGCGGTCGTCCCGTAACCACAAGGTATCCCGGTTCAATCCCCGCTCTCCCCAGAGTTCATGTTAAAGTGTCCTTGAGCAAGGCACTGAACCCCCAGTTGCTCCTTAATAACTAAGGATGATCAAAGAGAAGGATCTACCCACGGGGATCAATAAAAGTGTACATTTCTTTTCTTACTCAGGTTTTATTATTATTATCATGCACATAAATGGGTGAATAAACATGTGCCTCTTATTTAATCAAGAAGTGATATTCATCTTTAACTGTATATTCTTGTTCTAGAAACAGCTGTTTGCTCTCATTCCTCCTCACTGCCACCTGACCTGAACACAACCATCGTCTATGACATCACATCCTGAGCTCACTGTGATTGGACCAGCGGTCAGCTCAATGACATAGAACCAATCAGATGATCCAGTAGTGCCTTGTCATCTTACCCACCAATCAATCAGGATCCAGGACACAGGGAGGTGGGCCCATGAGACAATGGAGACAACATGGCCGACAGAGGAGTGTGTGAAGCAGTTACCTTTAACCTTTTTTATCAGTGAATCCACGTTATCAATGACTTTGACTGACCTCCTTATCATCAGTGACTTTTAAAGTGATTATTATTACTATTACATCCAGACTTTACTCCGTCTGTAGACTGAACACCAAGCTGCAGGTCTGGGTTCTACACGATTCTCCTACATACAGGATCCAGACTTTACTCCGTCGAAGGACAGAAGACTTGAAAGTTTGTCTAGACTGTGGCAGCAGTGATCCAGAGACTCCCTGACAACCAACCCGGGTCTCCAGCAGAGTCTTGAGACCCGGGTCTGGAAGCCATTTGAACCACGTTTGAGCAGGATCTGGCCTGGGGATGAATCAGGTTATGGATGTGTGGACTTGGATGGATTTGGAACACCAGCTCCAGTTAAGAGGACTCAAATCCAGCATGACCCTTGAAACATGTCGGTTTTGGCTTCCTGTGATCTACCTGTCCGGCTCTTCTGAGCAGCCGGCCAGAACCTCCTGTCTGTCGTGGACCTGTTGGACCAAGCTGAAGCAGAACCCTTTAAACCTCTCAAGAACATTTTACGTCCTCAATCTGCCAAACGGGAACACTGTGAGGACAGACGCTTTAAGTTTCTCTCTGAGAGACATTTGTACTAAAATACATATTTATTTCTTCTATACCTTGATGTTTAGATTCGTCTTTCGATGTCTTTTTGAACAGGAAGTGGTAAATACTGACGAGGAGACGTACTGAACCAATCAGATGTCTGACGAAGACAAGTGTATCAGTCTATGAAGACAAGCTGTGTTGTCTGTCTGCCTGTCTGTCTGCCTGTCTCTCTGTCTACCTGCCTGCCTGCCTGCCTGTCTGTCTGTCTGTCTGTCTGTCTGTCTGTCTGTCTGTTTACTTTAAAACCGTCTTTTTTTAGGGGACCAAACAGTGAAGACTTTGATGTGTTTTTGTAACAAAGTAATTGAAAGTCTTCAAGAGGTTGTTGATCTCAAACATGTTCATGTTAAATGTATAAAATATCAGATGTGAAGGACCGATTGCTCTGAAGCCTTAACTGAAGTAACAACTTTTATCAAATAAAATTCACGTTTCCTCTCGTCCTTAATCTCATGTCTTCAGTTTGTTTTTGTCCTTGTGATGGAGGTGATCTACCTCGGTTATTGATATTAGTGGATGTGGTATTTGGGTTGGAGGTAGTCTACCTCTGTTTCTGATATTAGTGGAGGTGGTCTTTGTGATAGAAGTAGTCTACCTCTGTTATTGATATTAGTGGAGGTTGTCTTTGTGATGGAGGTAGTCTACCTCTGTTTCTGATATTAGTGTAGATGGTCCGTGTGATGGAGGTTGTCTACCTCTGTTATTTATATTAGTGTAGATGGTCCGTGTGATGGAGGTTGTCTACCTCTGTTTCTGATATTAGTGTAGGTAGTCTACCTCTTTCTGATATTAGTGGAGGTGGTCTTTGTGATGGAGGTTGTCTACCTCTGTTTCTGATATTAGTGGAGGTTGTTTCCGTGATGGAGGTGGTCTACCTCTTTCTTATAGTAGTGGAGGTTGTCTCCGTGATGGAGGTTGTCTACCTCTTTCTGATATTAGTGGAGGTTGTCTTTGTGATGGAGGTAGTCTACCTCTGTTTCTGATATTAGTGGAGGTTGTCTCCGTGATGGAGGTGGTCTACCTCTGTTTCTGATATTAGTGGAGGTTGTCTCCATGATGGAGGTGGTCTACCTCTGTTTCTGATATTAGTGGAGGTTGTCTCCGTGATGGAGGTTGTCTACCTCTGTTATTGATATTACTGACGGTGGTATTTGGAATGGAGGTAGTCTACCTGTTTCTGATATTAGTGTAGGTAGTCTACCTCTGTTTCTGATATTAGTGGAGGTGGTCTTTGTGATGGAGGTTGTCTACCTCTGTTTCTGATATTAGTGGAGGTGGTCTTTGTGATGGAGGTTGTCTACCTCTGTTTCTGATATTAGTGGAGGTGGTCTTTGTGATAGAAGTAGTCTACCTGTTATTGATATTACTGACGGTGGTATTTGGGTTGGAGGTAGTCTACCTGTTTCTGATATTAGTGTAGGTAGTCTACCTCTGTTATTTATATTAGTGTAGATGGTCCGTGTGATGGAGGTGGTCTACCTCTGTTTCTGATATTAGTGGAGGTTGTCTCCGTGATGGAGGTGGTCTACTTCTGTTTCTGATATTAGTGGAGGTTGTCTTTGTGATGGAGGTTGTCTACCTCTGTTTCTGATATTAGTGGAGGTTGTCTCCGTGATGGAGGTGGTCTACCTCTTTCTTATATTAGTGGAGGTTGTCTCCGTGATGGAGGTGGTCTACCTCTGTTTCTGATATTAGTGGAGGTTGTCTCCGTGATGGAGGTGGTCTACCTCTGTTTCTGATATTAGTGGAGGTTGTCTCTGTGATGGAGGTGGTCTACCTCTGTTGTTGATATTACTGACGGTGGTATTTGGAATGGAGGTAGTCTACCTGTTTCTGATATTAGTGTAGGTAGTCTACCTCTGTTATTTATATTAGTGTAGATGGTCCGTGTGATGGAGGTGGTCTACCTCTGTTTCTGATATTAGTGGAGGTTGTCTACCTCTGTTTCTGATATTAGTGGAGGTGGTCTTTGTGATAGAAGTAGTCTACCTCTGTTATTGATATTACTGACGGTGGTATTTGGGTTGGAGGTAGTCTACCTGTTTCTGATATTAGTGTAGGTAGTCTACCTCTGTTATTTATATTAGTGGAGGTGGTCTTTGTGATAGAAGTAGTCTACCTCTGTTATTGATATTACTGACGGTGGTATTTGGAATGGAGGTAGTCTACCTGTTTCTGATATTAGTGTAGGTAGTCTACCTCTGTTATTTATATTAGTGTAGATGGTCCGTGTGATGGAGGTGGTCTACCTCTGTTTCTGATATTAGTGGAGGTTGTCTACCTCTGTTTCTGATATTAGTGGAGGTGGTCTTTGTGACAGAAGTAGTCTACCTCTGTTATTGATATTACTGACGGTGGTATTTGGGTTGGAGGTAGTCTACCTGTTTCTGATATTAGTGTAGGTTGTCTCCGTGATGGAGGTTGTCTACCTCTTTCTGATATTAGTGTAGGTTGTCTCCGTGATGGAGGTTGTCTACCTCTTTCTGATATTAGTGGAGGTTGTCTCCGTGATGGAGGTTCTCTACCTCTGTTTCTGATATTAGTGGAGGTTGTCTTTGATGGAGGTTGTCTACCTCTTTCTGATATTAGTGGAGGTTGTCTCCGTCATGGAGGTTGTCTACCTCTTTCTGATATTATTGGAGGTTGTCTTTGTGATGGAGGTTCTCTACCTCTGTTTCTGATATTAGTGGAGGTTGTCTTTGTGATGGAGGTTCTCTACCTCTGTTTCTGATATTAGTGGAGGTTGTCTCCGTCATGGAGGTTGTCTACCTCTTTCTGATATTAGTGGAGGTTGTCTTTGTGATGGAGGTTGTCTACCTCTGTTTCTGATATTAGCGGAGGTTGTCTACCTCTTTCTGATATTAGTGGAGGTCGTCTCCGTGATGGAGGTAGTCTACCTCTGTTTCTGATATTAGTGGAGGTTGTCTCCGTGATGGAGGTTCTCTACCTCTGTTTCTGATATTAGTGGAGGTTGTCTTTGTGATGGAGGTTCTCTACCTCTTTTTCTGATATTAGTGGAGGTTGTCTCCGTCATGGAGGTTGTCTACCTCTTTCTGATATTAGTGGAGGTTGTCTTTGTGATGGAGGTTGTCTACCTCTGTTTCTGATATTAGTGGAGGTTGTCTACCTCTTTCTGATATTAGTGTAGGTTGTCTACCTCTTTCTGATATTAGTGGAGGTTGTCTCCGTCATGGAGGTTGTCTACCTCTTTCTGATATTAGTGGAGGTTGTCTACCTCTTTCTGATATTAGTGGAGGTTGTCTCCGTCATGGAGGTTGTCTACCTCTTTCTGATATTAGTGTAGGTTGTCTTTGTGATGGAGGTTGTCTACCTCTGTTTCTGATATTAGTGGAGGTTGTCTTTGTGATGGAGGTTCTCTACCTCTGTTTCTGATATTAGTGGAGGTTGTCTTTGTAATGGAGGTTCTCTACCTCTGTTTCTGATATTAGTGGAGGTTGTCTTTGTGATGGAGGTTGTCTACCTCTGTTTCTGATATTAGTGGAGGTTGTCTTTGTGATGGAGGTTGTCTACCTCTTTCTGATATTAGTGGAGGTTGTCTCCGTGATGGAGGTTGTCTACCTCTTTCTTATATTAGTGTAGGTTGTCTCCGTCATGGAGGTTGTCTACCTCTTTCTGATATTAGTGGAGGTTGTCTTTGTGATGGAGGTTCTCTACCTCTGTTTCTGATATTAGTGGAGGTTGTCTTTGTGATGGAGGTTCTCTACCTCTGTTTCTGATATTAGTGGAGGTTGTCTCCGTCATGGAGGTTGTCTACCTCTTTCTGATATTAGTGTAGGTTGTCTTTGTGATGGAGGTTGTCTACCTCTGTTTCTGATATTAGTGGAGGTGGTCTTTGTGATAGAAGTAGTCTACCTCTGTTATTGATATTACTGACGGTGGTATTTGGGTTGGAGGTAGTCTACCTGTTTCTGATATTAGTGTAGGTAGTCTACCTCTGTTATTTATATTAGTGTAGATGGTCCGTGTGATGGAGGTGGTCTACCTCTGTTTCTGATATTAGTGTAGGTTGTCTCCGTGATGGAGGTTGTCTACCTCTTTCTGATATTAGTGGAGGTTGTCTACCTCTTTCTTATATTAGTGTAGGTTGTCTCCGTGATGGAGGTTCTCTACCTCTGTTTCTGATATTAGTGAAGGTTGTCTTTGTGATGGAGGTTGTCTACCTCTTTCTGATATTAGTGGAGGTTGTCTACCTCTTTCTGATATTAGTGGAGGTTG
Organism: Cyclopterus lumpus; assembly: GCF_009769545.1. Taxonomy (NCBI): domain Eukaryota; kingdom Metazoa; phylum Chordata; class Actinopteri; order Perciformes; family Cyclopteridae; genus Cyclopterus; species Cyclopterus lumpus. The sequence continues at coordinate 21,688,842 of NC_046978.1, read as the reverse complement.
TCTACCTCTGTTTCTGATATTAGTGGAGGTTGTCTTTGTGATGGAGGTTCTCTACCTCTGTTTCTGATATTAGTGGAGGTTGTCTCCGTCATGGAGGTTGTCTACCTCTTTCTGATATTAGTGGAGGTTGTCTTTGTGATGGAGGTTGTCTACCTCTGTTTCTGATATTAGTGGAGGTTGTCTACCTCTTTCTGATATTAGTGGAGGTTCTCTACCTCTTTCTGATACTAGTGGAGGTTGTCTCCGTCATGGAGGTTGTCTACCTCTTTCTGATATTAGTGTAGGTTGTCTTTGTGATGGAGGTTGTCTACCTCTGTTTCTGATATTAGTGGAGGTTGTCTACCTCTTTCTGATATTAGTGGAGGTTGTCTCCGTGATGGAGGTAGTCTACCTCTGTTTCTGATATTAGTGGAGGTTGTCTCCGTGATGGAGGTTCTCTACCTCTGTTTCTGATATTAGTGGAGGTTGTCTTTGTGATGGAGGTTCTTTACCTCTGTTTCTGATATTAGTGGAGGTTGTCTTTGTGATGGCGGTTCTCTACCTCTGTTTCTGATATTAGTGGAGGTTGTCTTTGTGTTGGAGGTTCTCTACCTCTGTTTCTGATATTAGTGGAGGTTGTCTTTGTGATGGATGTTGTCTACCTCTGTTTCTGATATTAGTGGAGGTTGTCTTTGTGATGGAGGTTGTCTACCTCTTTCTGATATTAGTGTAGGTTGTCTCCGTGATGGAGGTTGTCTACCTCTTTCTTATATTAGTGTAGGTTGTCTCCGTGATGGAGGTTGTCTACCTCTTTCTGATATTAGTGGAGGTTGTCTCCGTGATGGAGGTTGTCTACCTCTTTCTTATATTAGTGTAGGTTGTCTCCGTGATGGAGGTTCTCTACCTCTGTTTCTGATATTAGTGGAGGTTGTCTTTGTGATGGAGGTTGTCTACCTCTTTCTGATATTAGTGGAGGTTGTCTCCGTCATGGAGGTTGTCTACCTCTTTCTGATATTAGTGGAGGTTGTCTTTGTGATGGAGGTTGTCTACCTCTGTTTCTGATATTAGTGGAGGTTGTCTACCTCTTTCTGATATTAGTGTAGGTTGTCTACCTCTTTCTGATATTACTGGAGGTTGTCTCCGTCATGGAGGTTGTCTACCTCTTTCTGATATTAGTGGAGGGTGTCTACCTCTTTCTGATATTAGTGGAGGTTGTCTACCTCTTTCTGATATTAGTGGAGGTTGTCTCCGTCATGGAGGTTGTCTACCTCTTTCTGATATTAGTGTAGGTTGTCTTTGTGATGGAGGTTGTCTACCTCTGTTTCTGATATTAGTGGAGGTTGTCTACCTCTTTCTAAAATTAGTGGAGGTTGTCTCCGTGATGGAGGTAGTCTACCTCTGTTTCTGATATTAGTGGAGGTTGTCTCCGTGATGGAGGTTCTCTACCTTTGTTTCTGATATTAGTGGAGGTTGTCTTTGTGATGGAGGTTCTTTACCTCTGTTTCTGATATTAGTGGAAGTTGTCTTTGTGATGGAGGTTCTCTACCTCTGTTTCTGATATTAGTGGAGGTTGTCTTTGTGATGGAGGTTCTCTACCTCTGTTTCTGATATTAGTGGAGGTTGTCTATGTGATGGAGGTTGTCTACCTCTGTTTCTGATATTAGTGGAGGTTGTCTTTGTGATGGAGGTTGTCTACCTCTTTCTGATATTAGTGGAGGTTGTCTCCGTGATGGAGGTTGTCTACCTCTTTCTTATATTAGTGTAGGTTGTCTCCGTGATGGAGGTTCTCTACCTCTGTTTCTGATATTAGTGGAGGTTGTCTTTGTGATGGAGGTTGTCTACCTCTTTCTGATATTAGTGGAGGTTGTCTCCGTCATGGAGGTTGTCTAACTCTTTCTGATATTAGTGGAGGTTGTCTTTGTGATGGAGGTTCTCTACCTCTGTTTCTGATATTAGTGGAGGTTGTCTTTGTGATGGAGGTTCTCTACCTCTGTTTCTGATATTAGTGGAGGTTGTCTCCGTCATGGAGGTTGTCTACCTCTTTCTGATATTAGTGTAGGTTGTCTTTGTGATGGAGGTTGTCTACCTCTGTTTCTGATATTAGTGGAGGTGGTCTTTGTGATAGAAGTAGTCTACCTCTGTTATTGATATTACTGATGGTGGTATTTGGGTTGGAGGTAGTCTACCTGTTTCTGATATTAGTGTAGGTAGTCTACCTCTGTTATTTATATTAGTGTAGATGGTCCGTGTGATGGAGGTTGTCTACCTCTTTCTGATATTAGTGTAGGTTGTCTCCGTGATGGAGGTTGTCTACCTCTTTCTGATATTAGTGGAGGTTGTCTACCTCTTTCTTATATTAGTGTAGGTTGTCTCCGTGATGGAGGTTCTCTACCTCTGTTTCTGATATTAGTGGAGGTTGTCTTTGTGATGGAGGTTGTCTACCTCTTTCTGATATTAGTGGAGGTTGTCTACCTCTTTCTGATATTAGTGGAGGTTGTCTTTGTGATGGAGGTTCTCTACCTCTGTTTCTGATATTAGTGGAGGTTGTCTTTGTGATGGAGGTTCTCTACCTCTGTTTCTGATATTAGTGGAGGTTGTCTCCGTCATGGAGGTTGTCTACCTCTTTCTGATATTAGTGTAGGTTGTCTTTGTGATGGAGGTTGTCTACCTCTGTTTCTGATATTAGTGGAGGTGGTCTTTGTGATAGAAGTAGTCTACCTCTGTTATTGATATTACTGACGGTGGTATTTGGGTTGGAGGTAGTCTACCTGTTTCTGATATTAGTGTAGGTAGTCTACCTCTGTTATATATATTAGTGTAGATGGTCCGTGTGATGGAGGTTGTCTACCTCTTTCTGATATTAGTGTAGGTTGTCTCCGTGATGGAGGTTGTCTACCTCTTTCTGATATTAGTGGAGGTTGTCTACCTCTTTCTGATATTAGTGGAGGTTGTCTACCTCTTTCTGATATTAGTGGAGGTTGTCTACCTCTTTCTTATATTAGTGTAGGTTGTCTCCGTGATGGAGGTTCTCTACCTCTGTTTCTGATATTAGTGGAGGTTGTCTTTGTGATGGAGGTTGTCTACCTCTTTCTGATATTAGTGGAGGTTGTCTACCTCTTTCTGATATTAGTGGAGGTTGTCTTTGTGATGGAGGTTCTCTACCTCTGTTTCTGATATTAGTGGAGGTTGTCTTTGTGATGGAGGTTCTCTACCTCTGTTTCTGATATTAGTGGAGGTTGTCTCCGTCATGGAGGTTGTCTACCTCTTTCTGATATTAGTGGAGGTTGTCTTTGTGATGGAGGTTGTCTACCTCTGTTTCTGATATTAGTGTAGGTTGTCTACCTCTTTCTGATATTAGTGGAGGTTGTCTCCGTCATGGAGGTTGTCTACCTCTTTCTGATATTAGTGGAGGTTGTCTACCTCTTTTAGATATTAGTGGAGGTTCTCTACCTCTTTCTGATACTAGTGGAGGTTGTCTCCGTCATGGAGGTTGTCTACCTCTTTCTGATATTAGTGTAGGTTGTCTTTGTGATGGAGGTTGTCTACCTCTGTTTCTGATATTAGTGGAGGTTGTCTTTGTGATGGAGGTTCTCTACCTCTGTTTCTGATATTAGTGGAGGTTGTCTTTGTGATGGAGGTTCTCTACCTCTGTTTCTGATATTAGTGGAGGTTGTCTTTGTGATGGAGGTTGTCTACCTCTGTTTCTGATATTAGTGGAGGTTGTCTTTGTGATGGAGGTTGTCTACCTCTGTTTCTGATATTAGTGGAGGTTGTCTTTGTGATGGAGGTTGTCTACCTCTTTCTGATATTAGTGGAGGTTGTCTCCGTGATGGAGGTTGTCTACCTCTTTCTTATATTAGTGTAGGTTGTCTCCGTGATGGAGGTTCTCTACCTCTGTTTCTGATATTAGTGGAGGTTGTCTTTGTGATGGAGGTTGTCTACCTCTTTCTGATATTAGTGGAGGTTGTCTCCGTCATGGAGGTTGTCTACCTCTTTCTGATATTAGTGGAGGTTGTCTTTGTGATGGAGGTTCTCTACCTCTGTTTCTGATATTAGTGGAGGTTGTCTTTGTGATGGAGGTTCTCTACCTCTGTTTCTGATATTAGTGGAGGTTGTCTCCGTCATGGAGGTTGTCTACCTCTTTCTGATATTAGTGTAGGTTGTCTTTGTGATGGAGGTTGTCTACCTCTGTTTCTGATATTAGTGGAGGTGGTCTTTGTGATAGAAGTAGTCTACCTCTGTTATTGATATTACTGACGGTGGTATTTGGGTTGGAGGTAATCTACCTGTTTCTGATATTAGTGTAGGTAGTCTACCTCTGTTATTTATATTAGTGTAGATGGTCCGTGTGATGGAGGTTGTCTACCTCTTTCTGATATTAGTGTAGGTTTTCTCCGTGATGGAGGTTGTCTACCTCTTTCTGATATTAGTGGAGGTTGTCTACCTCTTTCTTATATTAGTGTAGGTTTTCTCCGTGATGGAGGTTCTCTACCTCTGTTTCTGATATTAGTGGAGGTTGTCTTTGTGATGGAGGTTGTCTACCTCTTTCTGATATTAGTGGAGGTTGTCTTTGTGATGGAGGTTGTCTACCTCTGTTTCTGATATTAGTGGAGGTTGTCTACCTCTTTCTGATATTAGTGTAGGTTGTCTACCTCTTTCTGATATTAGTGGAGGTTGTCTCCGTCATGGAGGTTGTCTACCTCTTTCTGATATTAGTGGAGGTTGTCTACCTCTTTCTGATATTAGTGGAGGTTGTCTCCGTCATGGAGGTTGTCTACCTCTTTCTGATATTAGTGTAGGTTGTCTTTGTGATGGAGGTTGTCTACCTCTGTTTCTGATATTAGTGGAGGTTGTCTACCTCTTTCTGATATTAGTGGAGGTTGTCTCCGTGATGAAGGTAGTCTACCTCTGTTTCTGATATTAGTGGAGGTTGTCTCCGTGATGGAGGTTCTCTACCTCTGTTTCTGATATTAGTGGAGGTTGTCTTTGTGATGGAGGTTCTTTACCTCTGTTTCTGATATTAGTGGAGGTTGTCTTTGTGATGGAGGTTCTCTACCTCTGTTTCTGATATTAGTGGAGGTTGTCTTTGTAATGGAGGTTCTCTACCTCTGTTTCTGATATTAGTGGAGGTTGTCTTTGTGATGGAGGTTGTCTACCTCTGTTTCTGATATTAGTGGAGGTTGTCTTTGTGATGGAGGTTGTCTACCTCTTTCTGATATTAGTGGAGGTTGTCTCCGTGATGGAGGTTGTCTACCTCTTTCTTATATTAGTGTAGGTTGTCTCCGTCATGGAGGTTGTCTACCTCTTTCTGATATTAGTGGAGGTTGTCTTTGTGATGGAGGTTCTCTACCTCTGTTTCTGATATTAGTGGAGGTTGTCTTTGTGATGGAGGTTCTCTACCTCTGTTTCTGATATTAGTGGAGGTTGTCTCCGTCATGGAGGTTGTCTACCTCTTTCTGATATTAGTGTAGGTTGTCTTTGTGATGGAGGTTGTCTACCTCTGTTTCTGATATTAGTGGAGGTGGTCTTTGTGATAGAAGTAGTCTACCTCTGTTATTGATATTACTGACGGTGGTATTTGGGTTGGAGGTAGTCTACCTGTTTCTGATATTAGTGTAGGTAGTCTACCTCTGTTATTTATATTAGTGTAGATGGTCCGTGTGATGGAGGTTGTCTACCTCTTTCTGATATTAGTGTAGGTTTTCTCCGTGATGGAGGTTGTCTACCTCTTTCTGATATTAGTGGAGGTTGTCTACCTCTTTCTTATATTAGTGTAGGTTGTCTCCGTGATGGAGGTTCTCTACCTCTGTTTCTGATATTAGTGGAGGTTGTCTTTGTGATGGAGGTTGTCTACCTCTTTCTGATATTAGTGGAGGTTGTCTACCTCTTTCTGATATTAGTGGAGGTTGTCTTTGTGATGGAGGTTCTCTACCTCTGTTTCTGATATTAGTGGAGGTTGTCTTTGTGATGGAGGTTCTCTACCTCTGTTTCTGATATTAGTGGAGGTTGTCTCCGTCATGGAGGTTGTCTACCTCTTTCTGATATTAGTGGAGGTTGTCTTTGTGATGGAGGTTGTCTACCTCTGTTTCTGATATTAGTGTAGGTTGTCTACCTCTTTCTGATATTAGTGGAGGTTCTCTACCTCTTTCTGATACTAGTGGAGGTTGTCTCCGTCATGGAGGTTGTCTACCTCTTTCTGATATTAGTGTAGGTTGTCTTTGTGATGGAGGTTGTCTACCTCTGTTTCTGATATTAGTGGAGGTTGTCTACCTCTTTCTGATATTAGTGGAGGTTGTCTCCGTGATGGAGGTAGTCTACCTCTGTTTCTGATATTAGTGGAGGTTGTCTCCGTGATGGAGGTTCTCTACCTCTGTTTCTGATATTAGTGGAGGTTGTCTTTGTGATGGAGGTTCTTTACCTCTGTTTCTGATATTAGTGGAGGTTGTCTTTGTGATGGCGGTTCTCTACCTCTGTTTCTGATATTAGTGGAGGTTGTCTTTGTGTTGGAGGTTCTCTACCTCTGTTTCTGATATTAGTGGAGGTTGTCTTTGTGATGGAGGTTGTCTACCTCTGTTTCTGATATTAGTGGAGGTTGTCTTTGTGATGGAGGTTGTCTACCTCTTTCTGATATTAGTGTAGGTTGTCTCCGTGATGGAGGTTGTCTACCTCTTTCTTATATTAGTGTAGGTTGTCTCCGTGATGGAGGTTGTCTACCTCTTTCTGATATTAGTGGAGGTTGTCTCCGTGATGGAGGTTGTCTACCTCTTTCTTATATTAGTGTAGGTTGTCTCCGTGATGGAGGTTCTCTACCTCTGTTTCTGATATTAGTGGAGGTTGTCTTTGTGATGGAGGTTGTCTACCTCTTTCTGATATTAGTGGAGGTTGTCTCCGTCATGGAGGTTGTCTACCTCTTTCTGATATTAGTGGAGGTTGTCTTTGTGATGGAGGTTGTCTACCTCTGTTTCTGATATTAGTGGAGGTTGTCTACCTCTTTCTGATATTAGTGTAGGTTGTCTACCTCTTTCTGATATTACTGGAGGTTGTCTCCGTCATGGAGGTTGTCTACCTCTTTCTGATATTAGTGGAGGGTGTCTACCTCTTTCTGATATTAGTGGAGGTTGTCTACCTCTTTCTGATATTAGTGGAGGTTGTCTCCGTCATGGAGGTTGTCTACCTCTTTCTGATATTAGTGTAGGTTGTCTTTGTGATGGAGGTTGTCTACCTCTGTTTCTGATATTAGTGGAGGTTGTCTACCTCTTTATAAAATTAGTGGAGGTTGTCTCCGTGATGGAGGTAGTCTACCTCTGTTTCTGATATTAGTGGAGGTTGTCTCCGTGATGGAGGTTCTCTACCTTTGTTTCTGATATTAGTGGAGGTTGTCTTTGTGATGGAGGTTCTTTACCTCTGTTTCTGATATTAGTGGAGGTTGTCTTTGTGATGGAGGTTCTCTACCTCTGTTTCTGATATTAGTGGAGGTTGTCTTTGTGATGGAGGTTCTCTACCTCTGTTTCTGATATTAGTGGAGGTTGTCTTTGTGATGGAGGTTGTCTACCTCTGTTTCTGATATTAGTGGAGGTTGTCTTTGTGATGGAGGTTGTCTACCTCTTTCTGATATTAGTGGAGGTTGTCCCCGTGATGGAGGTTGTCTACCTCTTTCTTATATTAGTGTAGGTTGTCTCCGTGATGGAGGTTCTCTACCTCTGTTTCTGATATTAGTGGAGGTTGTCTTTGTGATGGAGGTTGTCTACCTCTTTCTGATATTAGTGGAGGTTGTCTCCGTCATGGAGGTTGTCTAACTCTTTCTGATATTAGTGGAGGTTGTCTTTGTGATGGAGGTTCTCTACCTCTGTTTCTGATATTAGTGGAGGTTGTCTTTGTGATGGAGGTTCTCTACCTCTGTTTCTGATATTAGTGGAGGTTGTCTCCGTCATGGAGGTTGTCTACCTCTTTCTGATATTAGTGGAGGTTGTCTTTGTGATGGAGGTTGTCTACCTCTGTTTCTGATATTAGTGTAGGTTGTCTACCTGTTTCTGATATTAGTGTAGGTAGTCTACCTCTGTTATTTATATTAGTGTAGATGGTCCGTGTGATGGAGGTTGTCTACCTCTTTCTGATATTAGTGTAGGTTGTCTCCGTGATGGAGGTTGTCTACCTCTTTCTGATATTAGTGGAGGTTGTCTACCTCTTTCTTATATTAGTGTAGGTTGTCTCCGTGATGGAGGTTCTCTACCTCTGTTTCTGATATTAGTGGAGGTTGTCTTTGTGATGGAGGTTGTCTACCTCTTTCTGATATTAGTGGAGGTTGTCTACCTCTTTCTGATATTAGTGGAGGTTGTCTTTGTGATGGAGGTTCTCTACCTCTGTTTCTGATATTAGTGGAGGTTGTCTTTGTGATGGAGGTTCTCTACCTCTGTTTCTGATATTAGTGGAGGTTGTCTCCGTCATGGAGGTTGTCTACCTCTTTCTGATATTAGTGTAGGTTGTCTTTGTGATGGAGGTTGTCTACCTCTGTTTCTGATATTAGTGGAGGTGGTCTTTGTGATAGAAGTAGTCTACCTCTGTTATTGATATTACTGACGGTGGTATTTGGGTTGGAGGTAGTCTACCTGTTTCTGATATTAGTGTAGGTAGTCTACCTCTGTTATATATATTAGTGTAGATGGTCCGTGTGATGGAGGTTGTCTACCTCTTTCTGATATTAGTGTAGGTTGTCTCCGTGATGGAGGTTGTCTACCTCTTTCTGATATTAGTGGAGGTTGTCTACCTCTTTCTGATATTAGTGGAGGTTGTCTACCTCTTTCTGATATTAGTGGAGGTTGTCTACCTCTTTCTTATATTAGTGTAGGTTGTCTCCGTGATGGAGGTTCTCTACCTCTGTTTCTGATATTAGTGGAGGTTGTCTTTGTGATGGAGGTTGTCTACCTCTTTCTGATATTAGTGGAGGTTGTCTACCTCTTTCTGATATTAGTGGAGGTTGTCTTTGTGATGGAGGTTCTCTACCTCTGTTTCTGATATTAGTGGAGGTTGTCTTTGTGATGGAGGTTCTCTACCTCTGTTTCTGATATTAGTGGAGGTTGTCTCCGTCATGGAGGTTGTCTACCTCTTTCTGATATTAGTGGAGGTTGTCTTTGTGATGGAGGTTGTCTACCTCTGTTTCTGATATTAGTGTAGGTTGTCTACCTCTTTCTGATATTAGTGGAGGTTGTCTCCGTCATGGAGGTTGTCTACCTCTTTCTGATATTAGTGGAGGTTGTCTACCTCTTTTAGATATTAGTGGAGGTTCTCTACCTCTTTCTGATACTAGTGGAGGTTGTCTCCGTCATGGAGGTTGTCTACCTCTTTCTGATATTAGTGTAGGTTGTCTTTGTGATGGAGGTTGTCTACCTCTGTTTCTGATATTAGTGGAGGTTGTCTTTGTGATGGAGGTTCTCTACCTCTGTTTCTGATATTAGTGGAGGTTGTCTTTGTAATGGAGGTTCTCTACCTCTGTTTCTGATATTAGTGGAGGTTGTCTTTGTGATGGAGGTTGTCTACCTCTGTTTCTGATATTAGTGGAGGTTGTCTTTGTGATGGAGGTTGTCTACCTCTGTTTCTGATATTAGTGGAGGTTGTCTTTGTGATGGAGGTTGTCTACCTCTTTCTGATATTAGTGGAGGTTGTCTCCGTGATGGAGGTTGTCTACCTCTTTCTTATATTAGTGTAGGTTGTCTCCGTGATGGAGGTTCTCTACCTCTGTTTCTGATATTAGTGGAGGTTGTCTTTGTGATGGAGGTTGTCTACCTCTTTCTGATATTAGTGGAGGTTGTCTCCGTCATGGAGGTTGTCTACCTCTTTCTGATATTAGTGGAGGTTGTCTTTGTGATGGAGGTTCTCTACCTCTGTTTCTGATATTAGTGGAGGTTGTCTTTGTGATGGAGGTTCTCTACCTCTGTTTCTGATATTAGTGGAGGTTGTCTCCGTCATGGAGTTTGTCTACCTCTTTCTGATATTAGTGTAGGTTGTCTTTGTGATGGAGGTTGTCTACCTCTGTTTCTGATATTAGTGGAGGTGGTCTTTGTGATAGAAGTAGTCTACCTCTGTTATTGATATTACTGACGGTGGTATTTGGGTTGGAGGTAATCTACCTGTTTCTGATATTAGTGTAGGTAGTCTACCTCTGTTATTTATATTAGTGTAGATGGTCCGTGTGATGGAGGTTGTCTACCTCTTTCTGATATTAGTGTAGGTTTTCTCCGTGATGGAGGTTGTCTACCTCTTTCTGATATTAGTGGAGGTTGTCTACCTCTTTCTTATATTAGTGTAGGTTTTCTCCGTGATGGAGGTTCTCTACCTCTGTTTCTGATATTAGTGGAGGTTGTCTTTGTGATGGAGGTTGTCTACCTCTTTCTGATATTAGTGGAGGTTGTCTTTGTGATGGAGGTTGTCTACCTCTGTTTCTGATATTAGTGGAGGTTGTCTACCTCTTTCTGATATTAGTGTAGGTTGTCTACCTCTTTCTGATATTAGTGGAGGTTGTCTCCGTCATGGAGGTTGTCTACCTCTTTCTGATATTAGTGGAGGTTGTCTACCTCTTTCTGATATTAGTGGAGGTTGTCTCCGTCATGGAGGTTGTCTACCTCTTTCTGATATTAGTGTAGGTTGTCTTTGTGATGGAGGTTGTCTACCTCTGTTTCTGATATTAGTGGAGGTTGTCTACCTCTTTCTGATATTAGTGGAGGTTGTCTCCGTGATGAAGGTAGTCTACCTCTGTTTCTGATATTAGTGGAGGTTGTCTCCGTGATGGAGGTTCTCTACCTCTGTTTCTGATATTAGTGGAGGTTGTCTTTGTGATGGAGGTTCTTTACCTCTGTTTCTGATATTAGTGGAGGTTGTCTTTGTGATGGAGGTTCTCTACCTCTGTTTCTGATATTAGTGGAGGTTGTCTTTGTAATGGAGGTTCTCTACCTCTGTTTCTGATATTAGTGGAGGTTGTCTTTGTGATGGAGGTTGTCTACCTCTGTTTCTGATATTAGTGGAGGTTGTCTTTGTGATGGAGGTTGTCTACCTCTTTCTGATATTAGTGGAGGTTGTCTCCGTGATGGAGGTTGTCTACCTCTTTCTTATATTAGTGTAGGTTGTCTCCGTCATGGAGGTTGTCTACCTCTTTCTGATATTAGTGGAGGTTGTCTTTGTGATGGAGGTTCTCTACCTCTGTTTCTGATATTAGTGGAGGTTGTCTTTGTGATGGAGGTTCTCTACCTCTGTTTCTGATATTAGTGGAGGTTGTCTCCGTCATGGAGGTTGTCTACCTCTTTCTGATATTAGTGTAGGTTGTCTTTGTGATGGAGGTTGTCTACCTCTGTTTCTGATATTAGTGGAGGTGGTCTTTGTGATAGAAGTAGTCTACCTCTGTTATTGATATTACTGACGGTGGTATTTGGGTTGGAGGTAGTCTACCTGTTTCTGATATTAGTGTAGGTAGTCTACCTCTGTTATTTATATTAGTGTAGATGGTCCGTGTGATGGAGGTTGTCTACCTCTTTCTGATATTAGTGTAGGTTGTCTCCGTGATGGAGGTTGTCTACCTCTTTCTGATATTAGTGGAGGTTGTCTACCTCTTTCTTATATTAGTGTAGGTTGTCTCCGTGATGGAGGTTCTCTACCTCTGTTTCTGATATTAGTGGAGGTTGTCTTTGTGATGGAGGTTGTCTACCTCTTTCTGATATTAGTGGAGGTTGTCTACCTCTTTCTGATATTAGTGGAGGTTGTCTTTGTGATGGAGGTTCTCTACCTCTGTTTCTGATATTAGTGGAGGTTGTCTTTGTGATGGAGGTTCTCTACCTCTGTTTCTGATATTAGTGGAGGTTGTCTCCGTCATGGAGGTTGTCTACCTCTTTCTGATATTAGTGGAGGTTGTCTTTGTGATGGAGGTTGTCTACCTCTGTTTCTGATATTAGTGTAGGTTGTCTACCTCTTTCTGATATTAGTGGAGGTTCTCTACCTCTTTCTGATACTAGTGGAGGTTGTCTCCGTCATGGAGGTTGTCTACCTCTTTCTGATATTAGTGTAGGTTGTCTTTGTGATGGAGGTTGTCTACCTCTGTTTCTGATATTAGTGGAGGTTGTCTACCTCTTTCTGATATTAGTGGAGGTTGTCTCCGTGATGGAGGTAGTCTACCTCTGTTTCTGATATTAGTGGAGGTTGTCTCCGTGATGGAGGTTCTCTACCTCTGTTTCTGATATTAGTGGAGGTTGTCTTTGTGATGGAGGTTCTTTACCTCTGTTTCTGATATTAGTGGAGGTTGTCTTTGTGATGGCGGTTCTCTACCTCTGTTTCTGATATTAGTGGAGGTTGTCTTTGTGTTGGAGAATCTCTACCTCTGTTTCTGATATTAGTGGAGGTTGTCTTTGTGATGGAGGTTGTCTACCTCTGTTTCTGATATTAGTGGAGGTTGTCTTTGTGATGGAGGTTGTCTACCTCTTTCTGATATTAGTGTAGGTTGTCTCCGTGATGGAGGTTGTCTACCTCTTTCTTAAATTAGTGTAGGTTGTCTCCGTGATGGAGGTTGTCTACCTCTTTCTGATATTAGTGGAGGTTGTCTCCGTGATGGAGGTTGTCTACCTCTTTCTTATATTAGTGTAGGTTGTCTCCGTGATGGAGGTTCTCTACCTCTGTTTCTGATATTAGTGGAGGTTGTCTTTGTGATGGAGGTTGTCTACCTCTTTCTGATATTAGTGGAGGTTGTCTCCGTCATGGAGGTTGTCTACCTCTTTCTGATATTAGTGGAGGTTGTCTTTGTGATGGAGGTTGTCTACCTCTGTTTCTGATATTAGTGGAGGTTGTCTACCTCTTTCTGATATTAGTGTAGGTTGTCTACCTCTTTCTGATATTACTGGAGGTTGTCTCCGTCATGGAGGTTGTCTACCTCTTTCTGATATTAGTGGAGGGTGTCTACCTCTTTCTGATATTAGTGGAGGTTGTCTACCTCTTTCTGATATTAGTGGAGGTTGTCTCCGTCATGGAGGTTGTCTACCTCTTTCTGATATTAGTGTAGGTTGTCTTTGTGATGGAGGTTGTCTACCTCTGTTTCTGATATTAGTGGAGGTTGTCTACCTCTTTATAAAATTAGTGGAGGTTGTCTCCGTGATGGAGGTAGTCTACCTCTGTTTCTGATATTAGTGGAGGTTGTCTCCGTGATGGAGGTTCTCTACCTTTGTTTCTGATATTAGTGGAGGTTGTCTTTGTGATGGAGGTTCTTTACCTCTGTTTCTGATATTAGTGGAGGTTGTCTTTGTGATGGAGGTTCTCTACCTCTGTTTCTGATATTAGTGGAGGTTGTCTTTGTGATGGAGGTTCTCTACCTCTGTTTCTGATATTAGTGGAGGTTGTCTTTGTGATGGAGGTTGTCTACCTCTGTTTCTGATATTAGTGGAGGTTGTCTTTGTGATGGAGGTTGTCTACCTCTTTCTGATATTAGTGGAGGTTGTCCCCGTGATGGAGGTTGTCTACCTCTTTCTTATATTAGTGTAGGTTGTCTCCGTGATGGAGGTTCTCTACCTCTGTTTCTGATATTAGTGGAGGTTGTCTTTGTGATGGAGGTTGTCTACCTCTTTCTGATATTAGTGGAGGTTGTCTCCGTCATGGAGGTTGTCTAACTCTTTCTGATATTAGTGGAGGTTGTCTTTGTGATGGAGGTTCTCTACCTCTGTTTCTGATATTAGTGGAGGTTGTCTTTGTGATGGAGGTTCTCTACCTCTGTTTCTGATATTAGTGGAGGTTGTCTCCGTCATGGAGGTTGTCTACCTCTTTCTGATATTAGTGTAGGTTGTCTTTGTGATGGAGGTTGTCTACCTCTGTTTCTGATATTAGTGGAGGTGGTCTTTGTGATAGAAGTAGTCTACCTCTGTTATTGATATTACTGACGGTGGTATTTGGGTTGGAGGTAGTCTACCTGTTTCTGATATTAGTGTAGGTAGTCTACCTCTGTTATTTATATTAGTGTAGATGGTCCGTGTGATGGAGGTTGTCTACCTCTTTCTGATATTAGTGTAGGTTGTCTCCGTGATGGAGGTTGTCTACCTCTTTCTGATATTAGTGGAGGTTGTCTACCTCTTTCTTATATTAGTGTAGGTTGTCTCCGTGATGGAGGTTCTCTACCTCTGTTTCTGATATTAGTGGAGGTTGTCTTTGTGATGGAGGTTGTCTACCTCTTTCTGATATTAGTGGAGGTTGTCTACCTCTTTCTGATATTAGTGGAGGTTGTCTTTGTGATGGAGGTTCTCTACCTCTGTTTCTGATATTAGTGGAGGTTGTCTTTGTGATGGAGGTTCTCTACCTCTGTTTCTGATATTAGTGGAGGTTGTCTCCGTCATGGAGGTTGTCTACCTCTTTCTGATATTAGTGTAGGTTGTCTTTGTGATGGAGGTTGTCTACCTCTGTTTCTGATATTAGTGGAGGTGGTCTTTGTGATAGAAGTAGTCTACCTCTGTTATTGATATTACTGACGGTGGTATTTGGGTTGGAGGTAGTCTACCTGTTTCTGATATTAGTGTAGGTAGTCTACCTCTGTTATATATATTAGTGTAGATGGTCCGTGTGATGGAGGTTGTCTACCTCTTTCTGATATTAGTGTAGGTTGTCTCCGTGATGGAGGTTGTCTACCTCTTTCTGATATTAGTGGAGGTTGTCTACCTCTTTCTGATATTAGTGGAGGTTGTCTACCTCTTTCTTGTATTAGTGTAGGTTGTCTCCGTGATGGAGGTTCTCTACCTCTGTTTCTGATATTAGTGGAGGTTGTCTTTGTGATGGAGGTTGTCTACCTCTTTCTGATATTAGTGGAGGTTGTCTACCTCTTTCTGATATTAGTGGAGGTTGTCTTTGTGATGGAGGTTCTCTACCTCTGTTTCTGATATTAGTGGAGGTTGTCTTTGTGATGGAGGTTCTCTACCTCTGTTTCTGATATTAGTGGAGGTTGTCTCCGTCATGGAGGTTGTCTACCTCTTTCTGATATTAGTGGAGGTTGTCTTTGTGATGGAGGTTGTCTACCTCTGTTTCTGATATTAGTGTAGGTTGTCTACCTCTTTCTGATATTAGTGGAGGTTGTCTCCGTCATGGAGGTTGTCTACCTCTTTCTGATATTAGTGGAGGTTGTCTACCTCTTTCTGATATTAGTGGAGGTTCTCTACCTCTTTCTGATACTAGTGGAGGTTGTCTCCGTCATGGAGGTTGTCTACCTCTTTCTGATATTAGTGTAGGTTGTCTTTGTGATGGAGGTTGTCTACCTCTGTTTCTGATATTAGTGGAGGTTGTCTTTGTGATGGAGGTTCTCTACCTCTGTTTCTGATATTAGTGGAGGTTGTCTTTGTAATGGAGGTTCTCTACCTCTGTTTCTGATATTAGTGGAGGTTGTCTTTGTGATGGAGGTTGTCTACCTCTGTTTCTGATATTAGTGGAGGTTGTCTTTGTGATGGAGGTTGTCTACCTCTTTCTGATATTAGTGGAGGTTGTCTCCGTGATGGAGGTTGTCTACCTCTTTCTTATATTAGTGTAGGTTGTCTCCGTGATGGAGGTTGTCTACCTCTTTCTGATATTAGTGTAGGTTGTCTCTGTGATGGAGGTTGTCTACCTCTTTCTGATATTAGTGTAGGTTGTCTCCGTGATGGAGGTTGTCTACCTCTTTCTTATATTAGTGTAGGTTGTCTCCGTGATGGAGGTTGTCTACCTCTTTCTGATATTAGTGGAGGTTGTCTCCGTGATGGAGGTTGTCTACCTCTTTCTTATATTAGTGTAGGTTGTCTCCGTGATGGAGGTTCTCTACCTCTGTTTCTGATATTAGTGGAGGTTGTCTTTGTGATGGAGGTTGTCTACCTCTTTCTGATATTAGTGGAGGTTGTCTCCGTCATGGAGGTTGTCTACCTCTTTCTGATATTAGTGGAGGTTGTCTTTGTGATGGAGGTTGTCTACCTCTGTTTCTGATATTAGTGGAGGTTGTCTACCTCTTTCTGATATTAGTGTAGGTTGTCTACCTCTTTCTGATATTACTGGAGGTTGTCTCCGTCATGGAGGTTGTCTACCTCTTTCTGATATTAGTGGAGGGTGTCTACCTCTTTCTGATATTAGTGGAGGTTGTCTACCTCTTTCTGATATTAGTGGAGGTTGTCTCCGTCATGGAGGTTGTCTACCTCTTTCTGATATTAGTGTAGGTTGTCTTTGTGATGGAGGTTGTCTACCTCTGTTTCTGATATTAGTGGAGGTTGTCTACCTCTTTCTAAAATTAGTGGAGGTTGTCTCCGTGATGGAGGTAGTCTACCTCTGTTTCTGATATTAGTGGAGGTTGTCTCCGTGATGGAGGTTCTCTACCTTTGTTTCTGATATTAGTGGAGGTTGTCTTTGTGATGGAGGTTCTTTACCTCTGTTTCTGATATTAGTGGAGGTTGTCTTTGTGATGGAGGTTCTCTACCTCTGTTTCTGATATTAGTGGAGGTTGTCTTTGTGATGGAGGTTCTTTACCTCTGTTTCTGATATTAGTGGAGGTTGTCTTTGTGATGGAGGTTGTCTACCTCTGTTTCTGATATTAGTGGAGGTTGTCTTTGTGATGGAGGTTGTCTACCTCTTTCTGATATTAGTGGAGGTTGTCTCAGTGATGGAGGTTGTCTACCTCTTTCTTATATTAGTGTAGGTTGTCTTTGTGATGTAGGTTCTCTACCTCTGTTTCTGATATTAGTGGAGGTTGTCTTTGTGATGGAGGTTGTCTACCTCTTTCTGATATTAGTGGAGGTTGTCTCCGTCATGGAGGTTGTCTAACTCTTTCTGATATTAGTGGAGGTTGTCTTTGTGATGGAGGTTCTCTACCTCTGTTTCTGATATTAGTCGAGGTTGTCTTTGTGATGGAGGTTCTCTACCTCTGTTTCTGATATTAGTGGAGGTTGTCTCCGTCATGGAGGTTGTCTACCTCTTTCTGATATTAGTGTAGGTTGTCTTTGTGATGGAGGTTGTCTACCTCTGTTTCTGATATTAGTGGAGGTGGTCTTTGTGATAGAAGTAGTCTACCTCTGTTATTGATATTACTGACGGTGGTATTTGGGTTGGAGGTAGTCTACCTGTTTCTGATATTAGTGTAGGTAGTCTACCTCTGTTATATATATTAGTGTAGATGGTCCGTGTGATGGAGGTTGTCTACCTCTTTCTGATATTAGTGTAGGTTGTCTCCGTGATGGAGGTTGTCTACCTCTTTCTGATATTAGTGGAGGTTGTCTACCTCTTTCTGATATTAGTGGAGGTTGTCTACCTCTTTCTTATATTAGTGTAGGTTGTCTCCGTGATGGAGGTTCTCTACCTCTGTTTCTGATATTAGTGGAGGTTGTCTTTGTGATGGAGGTTGTCTACCTCTTTCTGATATTAGTGGAGGTTGTCTACCTCTTTCTGATATTAGTGGAGGTTGTCTTTGTGATGGAGGTTCTCTACCTCTGTTTCTGATATTAGTGGAGGTTGTCTTTGTGATGGAGGTTCTCTACCTCTGTTTCTGATATTAGTGGAGGTTGTCTCTGTCATGGAGGTTGTCTACCTCTTTCTGATATTAGTGGAGGTTGTCTTTGTGATGGAGGTTGTCTACCTCTGTTTCTGATATTAGTGTAGGTTGTCTACCTCTTTCTGATATTAGTGGAGGTTGTCTCCGTCATGGAGGTTGTCTACCTCTTTCTGATATTAGTGGAGGTTGTCTACCTCTTTGTGATATTAGTGGAGGTTTTCTACCTCTTTCTGATACTAGTGGAGGTTGTCTCCGTCATGGAGGTTGTCTACCTCTTTCTGATATTAGTGTAGGTTGTCTTTGTGATGGAGGTTGTCTACCTCTGTTTCTGATATTAGTGGAGGTTGTCTTTGTGATGGAGGTTCTCTACCTCTGTTTCTGATATTAGTGGAGGTTGTCTTTGTAATGGAGGTTCTCTACCTCTGTTTCTGATATTAGTGGAGGTTGTCTTTGTGATGGAGGTTCTCTACCTCTGTTTCTGATATTAGTGGAGGTTGTCTTTGTGATGGAGGTTGTCTACCTCTGTTTCTGATATTAGTGGAGGTTGTCTTTGTGATGGAGGTTGTCTACCTCTTTCTGATATTAGTGTAGGTTGTCTCCGTGATGGAGGTTGTCTACCTCTTTCTTATATTAGTGTAGGTTGTCTCCGTGATGGAGGTTGTCTACCTCTTTCTGATAATAGTGGAGGTTGTCTCCGTGATGGAGGTTGTCTACCTCTTTCTTATATTAGTTTAGGTTGTCTCCGTGATGGAGGTTCTCTACCTCTGTTTCTGATATTAGTGGAGGTTGTCTACCTCTTTCTGATATTAGTGGAGGTTGTCTTTGTGATGGAGGTTCTCTACCTCTGTTTCTGATATTAGTGGAGGTTGTCTTTGTGATGGAGGTTCTCTACCTCTGTTTCTGATATTAGTGGAGGTTGTCTCCGTCATGGAGGTTGTCTACCTCTTTCTGATATTAGTGTAGGTTGTCTTTGTGATGGAGGTTGTCTACCTCTGTTTCTGATATTAGTGGAGGTTGTCTTTGTGATAGAAGTAGTCTACCTCTGTTATTGATATTACTGACGGTGGTATTTGGGTTGGAGGTAGTCTACCTGTTTCTGATATTAGTGTAGGTAGTCTACCTCTGTTATATATATTAGTGTAGATGGTCCGTGTGATGGAGGTTGTCTACCTCTTTCTGATATTAGTGTAGGTTGTCTCCGTGATGGAGGTTGTCTACCTCTTTCTGATATTAGTGGAGGTTGTCTACCTCTTTCTGATATTAGTGGAGGTTGTCTACCTCTTTCTTATATTAGTGTAGGTTGTCTCCGTGATGGAGGTTCTCTACCTCTGTTTCTGATATTAGTGGAGGTTGTCTTTGTGATGGAGGTTGTCTACCTCTTTCTGATATTAGTGGAGGTTGTCTACCTCTTTCTGATATTAGTGGAGGTTGTCTTTGTGATAGAGGTTCTCTACCTCTGTTTCTGATATTAGTGGAGGTTGTCTTTGTGATGGAGGTTCTCTACCTCTGTTTCTGATTTTAGTGGAGGTTGTCTCCGTCATGGAGGTTGTCTACCTCTTTCTGATATTAGTGGAGGTTGTCTTTGTGATGGAGGTTGTCTACCTCTGTTTCTGATATTAGTGTAGGTTGTCTACCTCTTTCTGATATTAGTGGAGGTTGTCTCCGTCATGGAGGTTGTCTACCTCTTTCTGATATTAGTGGAGGTTGTCTACCTCTTTCTGATATTAGTGGAGGTTCTCTACCTCTTTCTGATACTAGTGGAGGTTGTCTCCGTCATGGAGGTTGTCTACCTCTTTCTGATATTAGTGTAGGTTGTCTTTGTGATGGAGGTTGTCTACCTCTGTTTCTGATATTAGTGGAGGTTGTCTTTGTGATGGAGGTTGTCTACCTCTTTCTGATATTAGTGGAGGTTGTCTCCGTGATGGAGGTTGTCTACCTCTTTCTTATATTAGTGTAGGTTGTCTCCGTCATGGAGGTTGTCTACCTCTTTCTGATATTAGTGGAGGTTGTCTTTGTGATGGAGGTTCTCTACCTCTGTTTCTGATATTAGTGGAGGTTGTCTTTGTGATGGAGGTTCTCTACCTCTGTTTCTGATATTAGTGGAGGTTGTCTCCGTCATGGAGGTTGTCTACCTCTTTCTGATATTAGTGTAGGTTGTCTTTGTGATGGAGGTTGTCTACCTCTGTTTCTGATATTAGTGGAGGTGGTCTTTGTGATAGAAGTAGTCTACCTCTGTTATTGATATTACTGACGGTGGTATTTGGGTTGGAGGTAGTCTACCTGTTTCTGATATTAGTGTAGGTAGTCTACCTCTGTTATTTATATTAGTGTAGATGGTCCGTGTGATGGAGGTTGTCTACCTCTTTCTGATATTAGTGTAGGTTGTCTCCGTGATGGAGGTTGTCTACCTCTTTCTGATATTAGTGGAGGTTGTCTACCTCTTTCTTATATTAGTGTAGGTTGTCTCCGTGATGGAGGTTCTCTACCTCTGTTTCTGATATTAGTGGAGGTTGTCTTTGTGATGGAGGTTGTCTACCTCTTTCTGATATTAGTGGAGGTTGTCTACCTCTTTCTGATATTAGTGGAGGTTGTCTTTGTGATGGAGGTTCTCTACCTCTGTTTCTGATATTAGTGGAGGTTGTCTTTGTGATGGAGGTTCTCTACCTCTGTTTCTGATATTAGTGGAGGTTGTCTCCGTCATGGAGGTTGTCTACCTCTTTCTGATATTAGTGGAGGTTGTCTTTGTGATGGAGGTTGTCTACCTCTGTTTCTGATATTAGTGTAGGTTGTCTACCTCTTTCTGATATTAGTGGAGGTTGTCTACCTCTTTCTGATATTACTGGAGGTTGATATTACTGGAGGTTGTCTCCGTCATGGAGGTTGTCTACCTCTTTCTGATATTAGTGGAGGTTGTCTCCGTCATGGAGGTTGTCTACCTCTTTCTGATATTAGTGTAGGTTGTCTTTGTGATGGAGGTTGTCTACCTCTGTTTCTGATATTAGTGGAGGTTGTCTACCTCTTTATAAAATTAGTGGAGGTTGTCTCCGTGATGGAGGTAGTCTACCTCTGTTTCTGATATTAGTGGAGGTTGTCTCCGTGATGGAGGTTCTCTACCTTTGTTTCTGATATTAGTGGAGGTTGTCTTTGTGATGGAGGTTCTTTACCTCTGTTTCTGATATTAGTGGAGGTTGTCTTTGTGATGGAGGTTCTCTACCTCTGTTTCTGATATTAGTGGAGGTTGTCTTTGTGATGGAGGTTCTCTACCTCTGTTTCTGATATTAGTGGAGGTTGTCTTTGTGATGGAGGTTGTCTACCTCTGTTTCTGATATTAGTGGAGGTTGTCTTTGTGATGGAGGTTGTCTACCTCTTTCTGATATTAGTGGAGGTTGTCCCCGTGATGGAGGTTGTCTACCTCTTTCTTATATTAGTGTAGGTTGTCTCCGTGATGGAGGTTCTCTACCTCTGTTTCTGATATTAGTGGAGGTTGTCTTTGTGATGGAGGTTGTCTACCTCTTTCTGATATTAGTGGAGGTTGTCTCCGTCATGGAGGTTGTCTAACTCTTTCTGATATTAGTGGAGGTTGTCTTTGTGATGGAGGTTCTCTACCTCTGTTTCTGATATTAGTGGAGGTTGTCTTTGTGATGGAGGTTCTCTACCTCTGTTTCTGATATTAGTGGAGGTTGTCTCCGTCATGGAGGTTGTCTACCTCTTTCTGATATTAGTGTAGGTTGTCTTTGTGATGGAGGTTGTCTACCTCTGTTTCTGATATTAGTGGAGGTGGTCTTTGTGATAGAAGTAGTCTACCTCTGTTATTGATATTACTGACGGTGGTATTTGGGTTGGAGGTAGTCTACCTGTTTCTGATATTAGTGTAGGTAGTCTACCTCTGTTATTTATATTAGTGTAGATGGTCCGTGTGATGGAGGTTGTCTACCTCTTTCTGATATTAGTGTAGGTTTTCTCCGTGATGGAGGTTGTCTACCTCTTTCTGATATTAGTGGAGGTTGTCTACCTCTTTCTTATATTAGTGTAGGTTGTCTCCGTGATGGAGGTTCTCTACCTCTGTTTCTGATATTAGTGGAGGTTGTCTTTGTGATGGAGGTTGTCTACCTCTTTCTGATATTAGTGGAGGTTGTCTACCTCTTTCTGATATTAGTGGAGGTTGTCTTTGTGATGGAGGTTCTCTACCTCTGTTTCTGATATTAGTGGAGGTTGTCTTTGTGATGGAGGTTCTCTACCTCTGTTTCTGATATTAGTGGAGGTTGTCTCCGTCATGGAGGTTGTCTACCTCTTTCTGATATTAGTGTAGGTTGTCTTTGTGATGGAGGTTGTCTACCTCTGTTTCTGATATTAGTGGAGGTTGTCTTTGTGATAGAAGTAGTCTACCTCTGTTATTGATATTACTGACGGTGGTATTTGGGTTGGAGGTAGTCTACCTGTTTCTGATATTAGTGTAGGTAGTCTACCTCTGTTATATATATTAGTGTAGATGGTCCGTGTGATGGAGGTTGTCTACCTCTTTCTGATATTAGTGTAGGTTGTCTCCGTGATGGAGGTTGTCTACCTCTTTCTGATATTAGTGGAGGTTGTCTACCTCTTTCTGATATTAGTGGAGGTTGTCTACCTCTTTCTGATATTAGTGGAGGTTGTCTACCTCTTTCTTATATTAGTGTAGGTTGTCTCCGTGATGGAGGTTCTCTACCTCTGTTTCTGATATTAGTGGAGGTTGTCTTTGTGATGGAGGTTGTCTACCTCTTTCTGATATTAGTGGAGGTTGTCTACCTCTTTCTGATATTAGTGGAGGTTGTCTTTGTGATGGAGGTTCTCTACCTCTGTTTCTGATATTAGTGGAGGTTGTCTTTGTGATGGAGGTTCTCTACCTCTGTTTCTGATATTAGTGGAGGTTGTCTCCGTCATGGAGGTTGTCTACCTCTTTCTGATATTAGTGGAGGTTGTCTACCTCTTTCTGATATTAGTGGAGGTTCTCTACCTCTTTCTGATACTAGTGGAGGTTGTCTCCGTCATGGAGGTTGTCTACCTCTTTCTGATATTAGTGTAGGTTGTCTTTGTGATGGAGGTTGTCTACCTCTGTTTCTGATATTAGTGGAGGTTGTCTTTGTGATGGAGGTTCTCTACCTCTGTTTCTGATATTAGTGGAGGTTGTCTTTGTAATGGAGGTTCTCTACCTCTGTTTCTGATATTAGTGGAGGTTGTCTTTGTGATGGAGGTTGTCTACCTCTGTTTCTGATATTAGTGGAGGTTGTCTTTGTGATGGAGGTTGTCTACCTCTTTCTGATATTAGTGGAGGTTGTCTCCGTGATGGAGGTTGTCTTCCTCTTTCTTATATTAGTGTAGGTTGTCTCCGTGATGGAGGTTGTCTACCTCTTTCTGATATTAGTGTAGGTTGTCTCTGTGATGGAGGTTGTCTACCTCTTTCTGATATTAGTGTAGGTTGTCTCCGTGATGGAGGTTGTCTACCTCTTTCTTATATTAGTGTAGGTTGTCTCCGTGATGGAGGTTGTCTACCTCTTTCTGATATTAGTGGAGGTTGTCTCCGTGATGGAGGTTGTCTACCTCTTTCTTATATTAGTGTAGGTTGTCTCCGTGATGGAGGTTCTCTACCTCTGTTTCTGATATTAGTGGAGGTTGTCTTTGTGATGGAGGTTGTCTACCTCTTTCTGATATTAGTGGAGGTTGTCTCCGTCATGGAGGTTGTCTACCTCTTTCTGATATTAGTGGAGGTTGTCTTTGTGATGGAGGTTGTCTACCTCTGTTTCTGATATTAGTGGAGGTTGTCTACCTCTTTCTGATATTAGTGTAGGTTGTCTACCTCTTTCTGATATTACTGGAGGTTGTCTCCGTCATGGAGGTTGTCTACCTCTTTCTGATATTAGTGGAGGGTGTCTACCTCTTTCTGATATTAGTGGAGGTTGTCTACCTCTTTCTGATATTAGTGGAGGTTGTCTCCGTCATGGAGGTTGTCTACCTCTTTCTGATATTAGTGTAGGTTGTCTTTGTGATGGAGGTTGTCTACCTCTGTTTCTGATATTAGTGGAGGTTGTCTACCTCTTTCTAAAATTATTGGAGGTTGTCTCCGTGATGGAGGTAGTCTACCTCTGTTTCTGATATTAGTGGAGGTTGTCTCCGTGATGGAGGTTCTCTACCTTTGTTTCTGATATTAGTGGAGGTTGTCTTTGTGATGGAGGTTCTTTACCTCTGTTTCTGATATTAGTGGAGGTTGTCTTTGTGATGGAGGTTCTCTACCTCTGTTTCTGATATTAGTGGAGGTTGTCTTTGTGATGGAGGTTCTTTACCTCTGTTTCTGATATTAGTGGAGGTTGTCTTTGTGATGGAGGTTGTCTACCTCTGTTTCTGATATTAGTGGAGGTTGTCTTTGTGATGGAGGTTGTCTACCTCTTTCTGATATTAGTGGAGGTTGTCTCCGTGATGGAGGTTGTCTACTTCTTTCTTATATTAGTGTAGGTTGTCTTTGTGATGTAGGTTCTCTACCTCTGTTTCTGATATTAGTGGAGGTTGTCTTTGTGATGGAGGTTGTCTACCTCTTTCTGATATTAGTGGAGGTTGTCTCCGTCATGGAGGTTGTCTAACTCTTTCTGATATTAGTGGAGGTTGTCTTTGTGATGGAGGTTCTCTACCTCTGTTTCTGATATTAGTGGAGGTTGTCTTTGTGATGGAGGTTCTCTACCTCTGTTTCTGATATTAGTGGAGGTTGTCTCCGTCATGGAGGTTGTCTACCTCTTTCTGATATTAGTGTAGGTTGTCTTTGTGATGGAGGTTGTCTACCTCTGTTTCTGATATTAGTGGAGGTGGTCTTTGTGATAGAAGTAGTCTACCTCTGTTATTGATATTACTGACGGTGGTATTTGGGTTGGAGGTAGTCTACCTGTTTCTGATATTAGTGTAGGTAGTCTACCTCTGTTATATATATTAGTGTAGATGGTCCGTGTGATGGAGGTTGTCTACCTCTTTCTGACAATTAGTGTAGGTTGTCTCCGTGATGGAGGTTGTCTACCTCTTTCTGATATTAGTGGAGGTTGTCTACCTCTTTCTGATATTAGTGGAGGTTGTCTACCTCTTTCTGATATTAGTGGAGGTTGTCTACCTCTTTCTTATATTAGTGTAGGTTGTCTCCGTGATGGAGGTTCTCTACCTCTGTTTCTGATATTAGTGGAGGTTGTCTTTGTGATGGAGGTTGTCTACCTCTTTCTGATATTAGTGGAGGTTGTCTACCTCTTTCTGATATTAGTGGAGGTTGTCTTTGTGATGGAGGTTCTCTACCTCTGTTTCTGATATTAGTGGAGGTTGTCTTTGTGATGGAGGTTCTCTACCTCTGTTTCTGATATTAGTGGAGGTTGTCTCCGTCATGGAGGTTGTCTACCTCTTTCTGATATTAGTGGAGGTTGTTTTTGTGATGGAGGTTGTCTACCTCTGTTTCTGATATTAGTGTAGGTTGTCTACCTCTTTCTGATATTAGTGGAGGTTGTCTCCGTCATGGAGGTTGTCTACCTCTTTCTGATATTAGTGGAGGTTGTCTACCTCTTTCTGATATTAGTGGAGGTTCTCTACCTCTTTCTGATACTAGTGGAGGTTGTCTCCGTCATGGAGGTTGTCTACCTCTTTCTGATATTAGTGTAGGTTGTCTTTGTGATGGAGTTTGTCTACCTCTGTTTCTGATATTAGTGGAGGTTGTCTTTGTGATGGAGGTTCTCTACCTCTGTTTCTGATATTAGTGGAGGTTGTCTTTGTAATGGAGGTTCTCTACCTCTGTTTCTGATATTAGTGGAGGTTGTCTTTGTGATGGAGGTTGTCTACCTCTGTTTCTGATATTAGTGGAGGTTGTCTTTGTGATGGAGGTTGTCTACCTCTTTCTGATATTAGTGGAGGTTGTCTCCGTGATGGAGGTTGTCTACCTCTTTCTTATATTAGTGTAGGTTGTCACCGTGATGGAGGTTCTCTACCTCTGTTTCTGATATTAGTGGAGGTTGTCTTTGTGATGGAGGTTGTTTACCTCTTTCTGATATTAGTGGAGGTTGTCTCCGTCATGGAGGTTGTCTACCTCTTTCTGATATTAGTGGAGGTTGTCTTTGTGATGGAGGTTCTCTACCTCTGTTTCTGATATTAGTGGAGGTTGTCTTTGTGATGGAGGTTCTCTACCTCTGTTTCTGATATTAGTGGAGGTTGTCTCCGTCATGGAGGTTGTCTACCTCTTTCTGATATTAGTGTAGGTTGTCTTTGTGATGGAGGTTGTCTACCTCTGTTTCTGATATTAGTGGAGGTGGTATTTGGGTTGGAGGTAGTCTACCTGTTTCTGATATTAGTGTAGGTAGTCTACCTCTGTTATTTATATTAGTGTAGATGGTCCGTGTGATGGAGGTTGTCTACCACTTTCTGATATTAGTGTAGGTTTTCTCCGTGATGGAGGTTGTCTACCTCTTTCTGATATTAGTGGAGGTTGTCTACCTCTTTCTTATATTAGTGTAGGTTGTCTCCGTGATGGAGGTTCTCTACCTCTGTTTCTGATATTAGTGGAGGTTGTCTTTGTGATGGAGGTTGTCTACCTCTTTCTGATATTAGTGGAGGTTGTCTACCTCTTTCTGATATTAGTGGAGGTTGTCTTTGTGATGGAGGTTCTCTACCTCTGTTTCTGATATTAGTGGAGGTTGTCTTTGTGATGGAGGTTCTCTACCTCTGTTTCTGATATTAGTGGAGGTTGTCTCCGTCATGGAGGTTGTCTACCTCTTTCTGATATTAGTGGAGGTTGTCTTTGTGATGGAGGTTGTCTTTGTGATGGAGGTTGTCTACCTCTGTTTCTGATATTAGTGTAGGTTGTCTACCTCTTTCTGATATTAGTGGAGGTTCTCTACCTCTTTCTGATACTAGTGGAGGTTGTCTTCGTCATGGAGGTTGTCTACCTCTTTTTGATATTAGTGTAGGTTGTCTTTGTGATGGAGGTTGTCTACCTCTGTTTCTGATATTAGTGGAGGTTGTCTACCTCTTTCTGATATTAGTGGAGGTTGTCTCCGTGATGGAGGTAGTCTACCTCTGTTTCTGATATTAGTGGAGGTTGTCTCCGTGATGGAGGTTCTCTACCTCTGTTTCTGATATTAGTGGAGGTTGTCTTTGTGATGGAGGTTCTTTACCTCTGTTTCTGATATTAGTGGAGGTTGTCTTTGTGATGGAGGTTCTCTACCTCTGTTTCTGATATTAGTGGAGGTTGTCTTTGTGATGGCGGTTCTCTACCTCTGTTTCTGATATTAGTGGAGGTTGTCTTTGTGATGGAGGTTCTCTACCTCTGTTTCTGATATTAGTTGAGGTTGTCTTTGTGATGGAGGTTGTCTACCTCTGTTTCTGATATTAGTGGAGGTTGTCTTTGTGATGGAGGTTGTCTACCTCTTTCTGATATTAGTGTAGGTTGTCTCCGTGATGGAGGTTGTCTACCTCTTTCTTATATTAGTGTAGGTTGTCTCCGTGATGGAGGTTGTCTACCTCTTTCTGATAATAGTGGAGGTTGTCTCCGTGATGGAGGTTGTCTACCTCTTTCTTATATTAGTGTAGGTTGTCTCCGTGATGGAGGTTCTCTACCTCTGTTTCTGATATTAGTGGAGGTTGTCTACCTCTTTCTGATATTAGTGGAGGTTGTCTTTGTGATGGAGGTTCTCTACCTCTGTTTCTGATATTAGTGGAGGTTGTCTTTGTGATGGAGGTTCTCTACCTCTGTTTCTGATATTAGTGGAGGTTGTCTCCGTCATGGAGGTTGTCTACCTCTTTCTGATATTAGTGTAGGTTGTCTTTGTGATGGAGGTTGTCTACCTCTGTTTCTGATATTAGTGGAGGTTGTCTTTGTGATAGAAGTAGTCTACCTCTGTTATTGATATTACTGACGGTGGTATTTGGGTTGGAGGTAGTCTACCTGTTTCTGATATTAGTGTAGGTAGTCTACCTCTGTTATATATATTAGTGTAGATGGTCCGTGTGATGGAGGTTGTCTACCTCTTTCTGATATTAGTGTAGGTTGTCTCCGTGATGGAGGTTGTCTACCTCTTTCTGATATTAGTGGAGGTTGTCTACCTCTTTCTGATATTAGTGGAGGTTGTCTACCTCTTTCTTATATTAGTGTAGGTTGTCTCCGTGATGGAGGTTCTCTACCTCTGTTTCTGATATTAGTGGAGGTTGTCTTTGTGATGGAGGTTGTCTACCTCTTTCTGATATTAGTGGAGGTTGTCTACCTCTTTCTGATATTAGTGGAGGTTGTCTTTGTGATGGAGGTTCTCTACCTCTGTTTCTGATATTAGTGGAGGTTGTCTTTGTGATGGAGGTTCTCTACCTCTGTTTCTGATATTAGTGGAGGTTGTCTCCGTCATGGAGGTTGTCTACCTCTTTCTGATATTAGTGGAGGTTGTCTTTGTGATGGAGGTTGTCTACCTCTGTTTCTGATATTAGTGTAGGTTGTCTACCTCTTTCTGATATTAGTGGAGGTTGTCTCCGTCATGGAGGTTGTCTACCTCTTTCTGATATTAGTGGAGGTTGTCTACCTCTTTCTGATATTAGTGGAGGTTCTCTACCTCTTTCTGATACTAGTGGAGGTTGTCTCCGTCATGGAGGTTGTCTACCTCTTTCTGATATTAGTGTAGGTTGTCTTTGTGATGGAGGTTGTCTACCTCTGTTTCTGATATTAGTGGAGGTTGTCTTTGTGATGGAGGTTCTCTACCTCTGTTTCTGATATTAGTGGAGGTTGTCTTTGTAATGGAGGTTCTCTACCTCTGTTTCTGATATTAGTGGAGGTTGTCTTTGTGATGGAGGTTGTCTACCTCTGTTTCTGATATTAGTGGAGGTTGTCTTTGTGATGGAGGTAGTCTACCTCTTTCTGATATTAGTGGAGGTTGTCTCCGTGATGGAGGTTGTCTACCTCTTTCTTATATTAGTGTAGGTTGTCTCCGTGATGGAGGTTCTCTACCTCTGTTTCTGATATTAGTGGAGGTTGTCTTTGTGATGGAGGTTGTCTACCTCTTTCTGATATTAGTGGAGGTTGTCTCCGTCATGGAGGTTGTCTACCTCTTTCTGATATTAGTGGAGGTTGTCTTTGTGATGGAGGTTCTCTACCTCTGTTTCTGATATTAGTGGAGGTTGTCTTTGTGATGGAGGTTCTCTACCTCTGTTTCTGATATTAGTGGAGGTTGTCTCCGTCATGGAGGTTGTCTACCTCTTTCTGATATTAGTAAAGGTTGTCTTTGTGATGGAGGTTGTCTACCTCTGTTTCTGATATTAGTGGAGGTGGTCTTTGTGATAGAAGTAGTCTACCTCTGTTATTGATATTACTGACGGTGGTATTTGGGTTGGAGGTAGTCTACCTGTTTCTGATATTAGTGTAGGTAGTCTACCTCTGTTATTTATATTAGTGTAGATGGTCCGTGTGATGGAGGTTGTCTACCTCTTTCTGATATTAGTGTAGGTTTTCTCCGTGATGGAGGTTGTCTACCTCTTTCTGATATTAGTGGAGGTTGTCTACCTCTTTCTTATATTAGTGTAGGTTGTCTCCGTGATGGAGGTTCTCTACCTCTGTTTCTGATATTAGTGGAGGTTGTCTTTGTGATGGAGGTTGTCTACCTCTTTCTGATATTAGTGGAGGTTGTCTCCGTCATGGAGGTTGTCTACCTCTTTCTGATATTAGTGGAGGTTGTCTTTGTGATGGAGGTTCTCTACCTCTGTTTCTGATATTAGTGGAGGTTGTCTTTGTGATGGAGGTTCTCTACCTCTGTTTCTGATATTAGTGGAGGTTGTCTCCGTCATGGAGGTTGTCTACCTCTTTCTGATATTAGTAAAGGTTGTCTTTGTGATGGAGGTTGTCTACCTCTGTTTCTGATATTAGTGGAGGTGGTCTTTGTGATAGAAGTAGTCTACCTCTGTTATTGATATTACTGACGGTGGTATTTGGGTTGGAGGTAGTCTACCTGTTTCTGATATTAGTGTAGGTAGTCTACCTCTGTTATTTATATTAGTGTAGATGGTCCGTGTGATGGAGGTTGTCTACCTCTTTCTGATATTAGTGTAGGTTTTCTCCGTGATGGAGGTTGTCTACCTCTTTCTGATATTAGTGGAGGTTGTCTACCTCTTTCTTATATTAGTGTAGGTTGTCTCCGTGATGGAGGTTCTCTACCTCTGTTTCTGATATTAGTGGAGGTTGTCTTTGTGATGGAGGTTGTCTACCTCTTTCTGATATTAGTGGAGGTTGTCAACCTCTTTCTGATATTAGTGGAGGTTGTCTTTGTGATGGAGGTTCTCTACCTCTGTTTCTGATATTAGTGGAGGTTGTCTTTGTGATGGAGGTTCTCTACCTCTGTTTCTGATATTAGTGGAGGTTGTCTCCGTCATGGAGGTTGTCTACCTCTTTCTGATATTAGTGGAGGTTGTCTTTGTGATGGAGGTTGTCTTTGTGATGGAGGTTGTCTACCTCTGTTTCTGATATTAGTGTAGGTTGTCTACCTCTTTCTGATATTAGTGGAGGTTCTCTACCTCTTTCTGATACTAGTGGAGGTTGTCTCCGTCATGGAGGTTGTCTACCTCTTTCTGATATTAGTGTAGGTTGTCTTTGTGATGGAGGTTGTCTACCTCTGTTTCTGATATTAGTGGAGGTGGTCTTTGTGATAGAAGTAGTCTACCTCTGTTATTGATATTACTGACGGTGGTATTTGGGTTGGAGGTAGTCTACCTGTTTCTGATATTAGTGTAGGTAGTCTACCTCTGTTATTTATATTAGTGTAGATGGTCCGTGTGATGGAGGTTGTCTACCTCTTTCTGATATTAGTGTAGGTTGTCTCCGTGATGGAGGTTGTCTACCTCTTTCTGATATTAGTGGAGGTTGTCTACCTCTTTCTTATATTAGTGTAGGTTGTCTCCGTGATGGAGGTTCTCTACCTCTGTTTCTGATATTAGTGGAGGTTGTCTTTGTGATGGAGGTTGTCTACCTCTTTCTGATATTAGTGGAGGTTGTCTACCTCTTTCTGATATTAGTGGAGGTTGTCTACCTCTTTCTGATATTAGTGGAGGTTGTCTTTGTGATGGAGGTTCTCTACCTCTGTTTCTGATATTAGTGGAGGTTGTCTTTGTGATGGAGGTTCTCTACCTCTGTTTCTGATATTAGTGGAGGTTGTCTCCGTCATGGAGGTTGTCTACCTCTTTCTGATATTAGTGTAGGTTGTCTTTGTGATGGAGGTTGTCTACCTCTGTTTCTGATATTAGTGGAGGTGGTCTTTGTGATAGAAGTAGTCTACCTCTGTTATTGATATTACTGACGGTGGTATTTGGGTTGGAGGTAGTCTACCTGTTTCTGATATTAGTGTAGGTAGTCTACCTCTGTTATATATATTAGTGTAGATGGTCCGTGTGATGTAGGTTGTCTACCTCTTTCTGATATTAGTGTAGGTTGTCTCCGTGATGGAGGTTGTCTACCTCTTTCTGATATTAGTGGAGGTTGTCTACCTCTTTCTGATATTAGTGGAGGTTGTCTACCTCTTTCTTATATTAGTGTAGGTTGTCTCCGTGATGGAGGTTCTCTACCTCTGTTTCTGATATTAGTGGAGGTTGTCTTTGTGATGGAGGTTGTCTACCTCTTTCTGATATTAGTGGAGGTTGTCTACCTCTTTCTGATATTAGTGGAGGTTGTCTTTGTGATGGAGGTTCTCTACCTCTGTTTCTGATATTAGTGGAGGTTGTCTTTGTGATGGAGGTTCTCTACCTCTGTTTCTGATATTAGTGGAGGTTGTCTCCGTCATGGAGGTTGTCTACCTCTTTCTGATATTAGTGGAGGTTGTCTTTGTGATGGAGGTTGTCTACCTCTGTTTCTGATATTAGTGTAGGTTGTCTACCTCTTTCTGATATTAGTGGAGGTTGTCTCCGTCATGGAGGTTGTCTACCTCTTTCTGATATTAGTGGAGGTTGTCTACCTCTTTCTGATATTAGTGGAGGTTTTCTACCTCTTTCTGATACTAGTGGAGGTTGTCTCCGTCATGGAGGTTGTCTACCTCTTTCTGATATTAGTGTAGGTTGTCTTTGTGATGGAGGTTGTCTACCTCTGTTTCTGATATTAGTGGAGGTTGTCTTTGTGATGGAGGTTCTCTACCTCTGTTTCTGATATTAGTGGAGGTTGTCTTTGTAATGGAGGTTCTCTACCTCTGTTTCTGATATTAGTGGAGGTTGTCTTTGTGATGGAGGTTCTCTACCTCTGTTTCTGATATTAGTGGAGGTTGTCTCCGTCATGGAGGTTGTCTACCTCTTTCTGATATTAGTGTAGGTTGTCTTTGTGATGGAGGTTGTCTACCTCTGTTTCTGATATTAGTGGAGGTGGTCTTTGTGATAGAAGTAGTCTACCTCTGTTATTGATATTACTGACGGTGGTATTTGGGTTGGAGGTAGTCTACCTGTTTCTGATATTAGTGTAGGTAGTCTACCTCTGTTATTTATATTAGTGTAGATGGTCCGTGTGATGGAGGTTGTCTACCTCTTTCTGATATTAGTGTAGGTTGTCTCCGTGATGGAGGTTGTCTACCTCTTTCTGATATTAGTGGAGGTTGTCTACCTCTTTCTTATATTAGTGTAGGTTGTCTCCGTGATGGAGGTTCTCTACCTCTGTTTCTGATATTAGTGGAGGTTGTCTTTGTGATGGAGGTTGTCTACCTCTTTCTGATATTAGTGGAGGTTGTCTACCTCTTTCTGATATTAGTGGAGGTTGTCTTTGTGATGGAGGTTCTCTACCTCTGTTTCTGATATTAGTGGAGGTTGTCTTTGTGATGGAGGTTCTCTACCTCTTTTTCTGATATTAGTGGAGGTTGTCTCCGTCATGGAGGTTGTCTACCTCTTTCTGATATTAGTGTAGGTTGTCTCCGTGATGGAGGTTGTCTACCTCTTTCTGATATTAGTGGAGGTTGTCTACCTCTTTCTGATATTAGTGGAGGTTGTCTACCTCTTTCTTATATTAGTGTAGGTTGTCTCCGTGATGGAGGTTCTCTACCTCTGTTTCTGATATTAGTGGAGGTTGTCTTTGTGATGGAGGTTGTCTACCTCTTTCTGATATTAGTGGAGGTTGTCTACCTCTTTCTGATATTAGTGGAGGTTGTCTTTGTGATGGAGGTTCTCTACCTCTGTTTCTGATATTAGTGGAGGTTGTCTTTGTGATGGAGGTTCTCTACCTCTGTTTCTGATATTAGTGGAGGTTGTCTCCGTCATGGAGGTTGTCTACCTCTTTCTGATATTAGTGGAGGTTGTCTTTGTGATGGAGGTTGTCTACCTCTGTTTCTGATATTAGTGTAGGTTGTCTACCTCTTTCTGATATTAGTGGAGGTTGTCTCCGTCATGGAGGTTGTCTACCTCTTTCTGATATTAGTGGAGGTTGTCTACCTCTTTCTGATATTAGTGGAGGTTTTCTACCTCTTTCTGATACTAGTGGAGGTTGTCTCCGTCATGGAGGTTGTCTACCTCTTTCTGATATTAGTGTAGGTTGTCTTTGTGATGGAGGTTGTCTACCTCTGTTTCTGATATTAGTGGAGGTTGTCTTTGTGATGGAGGTTCTCTACCTCTGTTTCTGATATTAGTGGAGGTTGTCTTTGTGATGGAGGTTCTCTACCTCTGTTTCTGATATTAGTGGAGGTTGTCTTTGTGATGGAGGTTCTCTACCTCTGTTTCTGATATTAGTGGAGGTTGTCTCCGTCATGGAGGTTGTCTACCTCTTTCTGATATTAGTGTAGGTTGTCTTTGTGATGGAGGTTGTCTACCTCTGTTTCTGATATTAGTGGAGGTGGTCTTTGTGATAGAAGTAGTCTACCTCTGTTATTGATATTACTGACGGTGGTATTTGGGTTGGAGGTAGTCTACCTGTTTCTGATATTAGTGTAGGTAGTCTACCTCTGTTATTTATATTAGTGTAGATGGTCCGTGTGATGGAGGTTGTCTACCTCTTTCTGATATTAGTGTAGGTTGTCTCCGTGATGGAGGTTGTCTACCTCTTTCTGATATTAGTGGAGGTTGTCTACCTCTTTCTTATATTAGTGTAGGTTGTCTCCGTGATGGAGGTTCTCTACCTCTGTTTCTGATATTAGTGGAGGTTGTCTTTGTGATGGAGGTTGTCTACCTCTTTCTGATATTAGTGGAGGTTGTCTACCTCTTTCTGATATTAGTGGAGGTTGTCTTTGTGATGGAGGTTCTCTACCTCTGTTTCTGATATTAGTGGAGGTTGTCTTTGTGATGGAGGTTCTCTACCTCTTTTTCTGATATTAGTGGAGGTTGTCTCCGTCATGGAGGTTGTCTACCTCTTTCTGATATTAGTGGAGGTTGTCTTTGTGATGGAGGTTGTCTACCTCTGTTTCTGATATTAGTGTAGGTTGTCTACCTCTTTCTGATATTAGTGGAGGTTGTCTCCGTCATGGAGGTTGTCTACCTCTTTCTGATATTAGTGGAGGTTGTCTACCTCTTTCTGATATTAGTGGAGGTTCTCTACCTCTTTCTGATACTAGTGGAGGTTGTCTCCGTCATGGAGGTTGTCTACCTCTTTCTGATATTAGTGTAGGTTGTCTTTGTGATGGAGGTTGTCTACCTCTGTTTCTGATATTAGTGGAGGTTGTCTACCTCTTTCTGATATTAGTGGAGGTTGTCTCCGTGATGGAGGTAGTCTACCTCTGTTTCTGATATTAGTGGAGGTTGTCTCCGTGATGGAGGTTCTCTACCTCTGTTTCTGATATTAGTGGAGGTTGTCTTTGTGATGGAGGTTCTCTACCTCTGTTTCTGATATTAGTGGAGGTTGTCTTTGTGATGGCGGTTCTCTACCTCTGTTTCTGATATTAGTGGAGGTTGTCTTTGTGATGGAGGTTCTCTACCTCTGTTTCTGATATTAGTGGAGGTTGTCTTTGTGATGGAGGTTGTCTACCTCTTTCTGATATTAGTGGAGGTTGTCTTTGTGATGGAGGTTGTCTACCTCTTTCTGATATTAGTGTAGGTTGTCTCTGTGATGGAGGTTGTCTACCTCTTTCTTATATTAGTGTAGGTTGTCTCCGTGATGGAGGTTGTCTACCTCTTTCTGATATTAGTGGAGGTTGTCTCCGTGATGGAGGTTGTCTACCTCTTTCTTATATTAGTGTAGGTTGTCTCCGTGATGGAGGTTCTCTACCTCTGTTTCTGATATTAGTGGAGGTTGTCTTTGTGATGGAGGTTGTCTACCTCTTTCTGATATTAGTGGAGGTTGTCTCCGTCATGGAGGTTGTCTACCTCTTTCTGATATTAGTGGAGGTTGTCTTTGTGATGGAGGTTCTCTACCTCTGTTTCTGATATTAGTGGAGGTTGTCTTTGTGTTTGGAGGTTCTCTACCTCTGTTTCTGATATTAGTGGAGGTTGTCTCCGTCATGGAGGTTGTCTACCTCTTTCTGATATTAGTGGAGGTTGTCTTTGTGATGGAGGTTGTCTACCTCTGTTTCTGATATTAGTGGAGGTTGCCTACCTCTTTCTGATATTAGTGGAGGTTGTCTCCGTCATGGAGGTTGTCTACCTCTTTCTGATATTAGTGTAGGTTGTCTCCGTCATGGAGGTTGTCTACCTCTTTCTGATATTAGTGTAGGTTGTCTCTGTGATGGAGGTTGTCTATCTCTGTTTCTGATATTAGTGGAGGTTGTCTACCTCTTTCTGATATTAGTGGAGGTTGTCTCCGTGATGGAGGTAGTCTACCTCTGTTTCTGATATTAGTGGAGGTTGTCTCCGTGATGGAGGTTCTCTACCTCTGTTTCTGATATTAGTGGAGGTTGTCTTTGTGATGGAGGTTCTTTACCTCTGTTTCTGATATTAGTGGAGGTTGTCTTTGTGATGGAGGTTCTCTACCTCTGTTTCTGATATTAGTGGAGGTTGTCTTTGTGATGGAGGTTCTCTACCTCTGTTTCTGATATTAGTGGAGGTTGTCTTTGTGATGGAGGTTCTCTACCTCTGTTTCTGATATTAGTGGAGGTTGTCTTTGTGATGGAGGTTCTTTACCTCTGTTTCTGATATTAGTGGAGGTTGTCTTTGTGATGGAGGTTCTCTACCTCTGTTTCTGATATTAGTGGAGGTTGTCTCCGTCATGGAGGTTCTCTACCTCTGTTTCTGATATTAGTGGAGGTTGTCTTTGTGATGGAGGTTCTCTACCTCTGTTTCTGATATTAGTGGAGGTTGTCTTTGTGATGGAGGTTGTCTACCTCTTTCTGATATTAGTGGAGGTTGTCTTTGTGATGGAGGTTGTCTACCTCTGTTTCTGATATTAGTGGAGGTGGTCTTTGTGATAGAAGTAGTCTACCTCTGTTATTGATATTACTGACGGTGGTATTTGGGTTGGAGGTAGTCTACCTGTTTCTGATATTAGTGTAGGTAGTCTACCTCTGTTATTTATATTAGTGTAGATGGTCCGTGTGATGGAGGTGGTCTACCTCTGTTTCTGATATTAGTGAAAGTGGTCTTTGGGTTGGAAGTAGTCTACCTGTTTCTGATATTAGTGTAGGTAGTCTACCTCTGTTTCTGATATTAGTAGAGGTGGTCTTTGTGAAGGAGGTGGTCTACCTCTGTTATTTATATTAGTGTATATGGTCCTTGTGAAGGAGGTGGTCTACCTCTGTTATTTATATTAGTGGAGGTGGTATTTGGGTTGGAGGTGGTCTACCTGTTTCTGATAGTGTAGGTTGTCTTTGTGATGGAGGTAGTCTACCTCTTATTGATATTAGTGGAGGTGGTCTTTGTGATGGAAGTAGTCTACCTCTGTTATGGATATTAGTGTAGGTAGTCTTTGTGATGGAGGTGGTCTACCTCTTTTACAAGTGTCACTGTGTGGTATGTTTTTATATATTAATATCCTAAAGTTATTATTATGATTATTAAAACTAGGTGATAATTATTTCCTTTACTTTAGTTTGTCCAACAGGATCACAGGTGACCTTTGACCTCCTCTTGGTGAACGGACTCTTGTTGCGTCGTCTCTGTCAATGTTTGAACTGTGGTCAACGACCAATCGATCAGCTGGAGTCCATTTTAGTGTTTGTCCTCACAGGAGACCGTTAGAGACAGGCAGGCAGAGAGACAGACTGACAGAGAGAGAGAGGCAGACAGGCAGACAGGCAGAGAGAGAGACAGACAGACAGACAGGCAGAGAGACAGAGACAGACAGACAGACAGGCAGAGAGAGAGCTAGGCAGAGAGACAGAGAGACAGACAGGCAGGCAGATAGACAGAGAGACAGACAGGCAGGCAGAGAGACAGACAGATAGACAGACAGAGAGACAGATAGACAGACAGGCAGACAGACAGACAGACAGACAGACAGGCAGGCAGGCAGGCAGACATGCTGCTGACCTGGACCCTCTGCTCTCTGCTCACCTGCTCTGCCCTGATCGAATGTACAGGTGAGACAGACGGATGTCTGTGAGGCTAGTGCTACAGCGTATTAGCAGTACTAGTACGCTGTAGCACTAGCATCACAACCTTTGTCTCCTCAGTGTTCCTGAACCGGCCGGCGGCGGCTCGGGTCCTCGGCCCCTCCTCCAGGAGGCGACGAGCCAACTCCTTTTCACTGGAGGAGATGCTACCTGGAGACCTGGAGAGGGAGTGTCACGAGGAGGTTTGCTCGCAGGAGGAGGCCGCCGAGATCTTCCAGACCAGAGAGAAGACGGTAAGAAGGACCGCTGTGGTCCAGTCTGAGGGTCGGACCCCACAGAGACTACATGCAGTCAGCAGTGTGGAGGACAGAGGTCACACCTCCCTGACTGTACGTAGAAGTAATCCCAGTACTCCCAGTACTGCATGTACTAACTCTCAGTTCATGTTCCACAGCTGGAGTTCTGGTACAGATACACAAGTGAGTATATTCATCATTAAATGAGGATTCATCTTCACTGAACTGATCCAGGTCCAGATGTGTCCTCACTGATCTGGATCCATGTGGACCTGCTGATCCTTTATTTAAGAGCTGAACTTCAAGAACCTTTACAGTATTTGACAAAACACGAGGTCCAGCAGCTGTCAATCATTCCACGTCATCAGTTGATCTTAACGGACATTTCAGAGTTGTAATAATTAGAAACTCAGTTTGAGTCGTGATGCGTTCGAGTGTCTCCTCTGTGCTGTAGATCTGAACCCCTGTCGGACCAGTCCCTGTCTGAATGGAGGGCTGTGCTCTCTGGACCGAGGGGACTTCCTGTGTCTCTGTCCTCCTCCGTACCACGGCAGAACCTGCGCCTCAGGTAAGCCAGGTTAGCCTCAGGGTGGAGAGTTGCTTAGTGATCCTTATATTAATGCTTTTATTGGAATAAATATAAACAATAATAAGAATACTAACAATATATGGTCCTGTTCTTTACACCTTGACCTGTTTGTTTTTACCTGTACCTGTTTCTTTTTACCTGTACATGGTTCTACCTGGACCTGGTTCTTTACACCTTGAATTGGTTCTTTAAACCTGGACCTGGTTCTTTTTACCTGGACCTGGTTCTTTACACTTGGACCTGGTTATTTTTACCTGGACTTGTTCTCTATACCTGGGCCTAGTTATTTATACCTGGACCTGGTTCTTTACTTCTGGACCTGGTTCTTTATACCTGGAACTGGTTCTTTACACCTTGACCTGTTTCTTTTTACCTGGACCTGGTTCTACCTGGACCTGGTTCTTTATACCTGGACCTGGTTCTTCACACCTGGACCTGGTTCTTCACACATGGACCTGGTGCTTTATACCTGGACCTGGTTCTTTGTACCTGGACCTGGTTTGTTACACATGGACCTGGTTCTTTAAACCTTGACCTGGTTCTGTTTACCTGGAGCTGGTTCTTTATACTTGGACCTGTTCTTTACACTTTGAACTGGTTATTTATACCTGGACTTGGTTCTGGTTATTTATACCTGGACCCGTTCTTTACACCTGGACCTGGTTCTTTACAACTGGACCTGGTTCTTTATACCTGGACCTTTGACACAGCAGACCATGTATCAACCGTCTTAAAACCTGGGTTTGTTTTATTCTCATAGAGGAAGTTACTCCTCCACGTCTCACATCACCTGTGGAGAACCGCAAGGTCCAACTTCAGGTCCAACTTCAGGTTTAACTTCAGGTCCAACTTCTTTATACCTGGACCTGTTCTTTACACATCCATCCATCCATCCATTATCACCCGCTTATCCGAGGTTGGGTCGCGGTGGCAGCAGGTTCAGCAGGCCGACCCAAGCTTCCCTCTCACCCGCAACACTTTCCAGCTCATTCTGGGGGATCCCGAGGCGTTCCAAGGCCAGCCGGGAGATATAATCCCTCCAGCGTGTCCTCGGTCTTCCCCGGGGCCTCCTACCAGTTGGACGTGCCCGGAAAACCTCTAATGGGAGGCGTCCAGGAGGCATCCTGACTAGATGCCCGAACCACCTCAGCTGACTCCTTTGGACACGAAGGAGCAGCGACTCGACTCCAAACTCCCCCCTGATGTCCGAGCTCCTTACCCTATCTCTAAGGCTGAGCCCGGCCACCCTACGGAGGAAGCTCATTTCGGCCGCTTGTATCCGAGATCTCGTTCTTTCGGTCACATAGACCGACCAGTAAATGGAGAGCTTTGTCTTCCGGCTCAGCTCCCTCTTCACCAAGACGGACCGGTACAGCGCCTGTTTTACTGCTGCAGCCGCACCGATCCGCCTATCGATCTCCCGCTCCGCCTTACCCTCACTCGTGAACAAGACCCCGAGATACTTGAACTCCTTCGCTTGGGGTAGGCAGTTTGCCCCCACCTGGAGGGAGCAATCCGCCGGTTTCCGGCAGAGCACCATGGCCTCAGATTTGGAGGTGCTAACTCTCATCCCTGCCGCTTCGCACTCGGCTGCAAAACGCCCCAGTGAATGCTGGAGGTCACGGTCCGAGGAGGCAAACAGGACCACATCATCCGCAAACAGCAGAGAGGCGATCCCGAGACTCCCGAACCGGATCCTCTCCGCCCCCTGGCTGCGCCTAGATATCCTGTCCGTGAAGGTCACGAACAGGACCGGTGATAAAGGGCAGCCCTGGCGGAGGCCAACACCCACCGGGAACGTGTCTGACTTACTACTGAGGAGATGAACACAGCTCCTACTGCAGGCGTACAGAGACCGGATAGCCCGTACCAACGGGTCCGGCACCCCATACTCCCACAGC
The DNA here is from genome assembly GCF_009769545.1 of Cyclopterus lumpus. Classification (NCBI taxonomy): domain Eukaryota; kingdom Metazoa; phylum Chordata; class Actinopteri; order Perciformes; family Cyclopteridae; genus Cyclopterus; species Cyclopterus lumpus. The sequence continues at coordinate 21,649,180 of NC_046978.1, read as the reverse complement.
ACCCCCCACAAAAACCCCCGAGGGACCCGGTCGAAAGCCTTCTCCAGGTCTACAAAGCACATGTAAACTGGTTGGGCAAACTCCCAGGACCCCTCCAGTAATCTTGCGAGGGTAAAGAGCTGGTCCACTGTTCCACGACCGGGACGGAATCCGCACTGTTCGTCTTGAATCTGAGGTTCGACAAGCGGTCGGAGCCTCCTCTCCAGCACCCTGGCATAAGCTTTTCCCGGGAGGCTGAGCAGTGTGATACCACGATAGTTCGAGCACACTCTCCGGTCCCCCTTCTTGAAGATGGGAACCACCACCCCGGTCTGCCAGTCCATGGGCACTGTTCCCGACCCCCATGCGACACTGAAAAGGCATGTCAACCAAGACAGCCCAACAATGTCCAGCGCTTTCAGCATCTCAGGGCGGATCTCATCCACCCCTGGCGCCTTGCCACCAAGGAGCTTTTTGACTACCTTAGCGACCTCTGCCAGGGATATGGGTGAATCCACCCCAAAGTCTTCCGGCGCTGCCCCCTCTCCGGGGGACATGTTGGCCGGGTTTAGGAGTTCCTCAAAGTGCTCTTTCCACCGCCCGACGATGTCCCCAGTCCGGGTCAGCAGTCCCCCCCCCCTGCTGAGAACAGCCTGGGGTAGACCCTGCTTTCCCTTCCTGAGCCGTCGGATGGTTTGCCAGAACTTCCTTGAGGCCAACCGAAAGTCCTTCTCCATGGCCTCCCCGAACTCCTCCCATGCCCGAGTTTTAGCCTCCGCGACCATCGCCGCTGCAGCCCTTCTGGCCCGCCGGTACCTGTCAGCTGCTTCAGGAGACCCCTGGGCCAGCCAGGCCCGAAAGGCCTCCTTCTTCAGTTTGACGGCTTCCCTCACCCCCGGTGTCCACCACCGGGTTCTCGGGTTGCCGCCACGACAGGCACCGATGACCTTCCGGCCACAGCCCAGAGCAGCCGCGTCCACAATAGAGGCTTTGAACAAGGTCCACTCGGATTCCATGTCCCCAGCCTCCCTCGGGATTTGTGAGAAGTTCTTCCGGAGGTGGGAGTTGAAGACCTCCCAGACAGGATCCTCTGCCAGACGTTCCCCGTTCACCCTCAGTACACGTTTGGGCTTGCCAGGTCTCTCTAGCCGAGTCCCACGCCATCTGATCCAACTCACCACCAGGTGGTGATCAGTTGACAGCTCTGCTCCTCTCTTCACCCGAGTGTCCAAGACATACAGCCGCAGATCAGATGATACGATTACAAAGTCGATCATTGATCTCCGGCCTAAGGTGTACCAGGTACACTTATGAGCCACCTTATGTTCGAACATGGTGTTCGTTATGGACAAACTGTGGCTAGCACAGAAGTCCAACAACAAAACACCATTCGGGTTCAGATTGGACAAGCCGTTCCTCCCAATCACGCCCCGCCAGGTTTCTCTATCATTGCCCACGTGAGCGTTGAAGTCTCCCAGGAGAACTATGGAGTCGGCAGGCGGCGCCCTTTCCAGGACCCCTCCCACCGACTCCAAGATGGCCGGATACTCCGATATGCTGTTCGGTGCATGGGCACAAACAACAGTCAGAGCCTTACTCCCCGCAACCCGTAGGCGCAGGGAGGCGACCCTCTCGTTCCCCGGGGAAAACTCCAACACAGCGGCGCTCAGACGGGGGCTCGTGAGTATCCCCACTCCCGCCCGGCGCCTCTCACCCTGGGCAACTCCAGAAAAGGACAAAGTCCAACCCTTCTCCAGGACCTTGGTTCCAGAGCCCATGCTGTGCGTGGAGGTGAGCCCAACTATATCTAGCTGGTACCGCTCCACCTCCTGCACCAGCTCCGGCTCTTTCCCCGCTAGTGAGGTGACGTTCCACGTCCCTAGAGCTAGTCTATGCCGCCAGCGATCGGCCCGCCCAGGTCTCCCGCCTGGCCCGCCGCCCGGTCTACATAGCCCCCGACCCCGATAATTCTCCCTGCGGGTGGTGGGTCCACAGGGTGACTGCTGCTCCATGATGTTTTTTCGGGCTGAGCCCGACCGGGCCCCATGGGCGAAAGCCCGGCCACCAGACGCTCGCCGACGAGCTCCCCTCCTGGGTCTGGCTCCGGGAGGGTGCCCTGGTTTCCCTTGTCCGGGCAAGGTAACTTCAGTCCGTGGGCTGCTTATCATCAGGGTTTATTGAACAGCTCTTAGTCTGGGCTCTCCCCCGAGACCTGTTTGCCTTGGGAGACCCTACCAGGGGCTGATGCCCCGGACACTCAAACTCCTCCACCACGTTAAGGTGGCGATTCATAGGAGGAGCTTTACACATATGAAGCTCAAATCATGCAACGTCTCTTCATTTATACGCAGATGACGCTCAGGCATTCCCAAAAGCTGCTTAGTCTTCAGGATATCAACAAAATGTTCTTCAACTCAATAATAATCAGAAATCATATTAGTTAGTCTTCCTCCCCCCCCCCCCCCCTTGTTAAACTCCTGTTCCTTCAGATTAGAACCACTTCACCCACCCAGCCCTCTCTCACCTGAAACCTGGACTGGTCGATATTCACATGAATGACGAAGTAAACGTAGTCGGCTACTATGGCAACACAGTGTGATAGTAACATGGGGATCTTGTGTGCAGAGGTGTTAGAGTGCCGCTATAGAAATGGAGGCTGTATGCAGTACTGCAGAGACCTGCAGGGCGGCGCTGCAGTTCAGTGTGGCTGCGCTGATGGATTCAGACTGGAGGAGGATGGACAGAGCTGCTCTCAGAAAGGTACCACTTATATAACTCATGTTATAACTGACAGGTACCACTCATATAACTCATGTTACGACAGACAGGTAATACTCATATAACTCATGTTATAACAGACAGGTAATACTCATATAACTTCTGTTATAACATACAGATACCACTCACATAACTCATGTTATAACAGACAGGTAACACTCATATAACTCATGTTATAACAGACAGGTAACACTCACATAACTCATGTTATCACAGACAGGTAATACTCATATAACTCATGTTATAACAGACAGGTAACACTCATATAACTCATGTTATAACAGACAGGTAACACTCATATAACTCATGTTATAACAGACAGGTAACACTCATAGAACTCAAGTTATAACAGATGCTACTGCTGCACATAATACTACTGCAACTACTGCACATGAGACAAGTTTGTATATGTTTTCATATTCAGGTTATTGATATTCGAGTTAGACAGCATTCAGACACGTGTTTTTAAAAGAATTCTTAACATAAGATTAGTTGATATTAATACGATTATAAGAACGGATCCCTTCATTTTTGTATGTGAGCTTGTTGTGTAAAGTATCCCTCACAGTGTGTTTCCTGTTCAGTGGCGTTCCCTTGTGGCCGTCGGCACAGGGACTGGTCTTTGTACCGAAGTCGCTCTCTGTGGAGTCCGTCAGAGCAGCTCAACGTCACCATGTTGGATAAAAACAGCACCGACAGCTGGATGGCTCAACTAAACTTCACCGAGAAGGAGGAGGAGCTGGTGACAGGGAACTCAACGTCTGGACAAACAGGGGGCAACCAGACGGAACTGGGGGGCGACGAGGGGGCAGGAGAGGGGGTAACTGGTCGTATCGTGGGTGGAGTTCTGGAGAAACCAGGAGGGAGTCCCTGGCAGGTGTTGAGACATTCTTGTATTAAAATGTATTTATTATATACGTATTTAAAGCAACTTTTATGTATTTTTCAATAATAATAATAATAATATATTAAACAAGTTTGGTGGATGTCTCTGGTAGTGGTGAAGCTATAGCTGCTCTCAGCTTTAAACATAAAAACGTGTGTGTGTGTGTGTGTGTGTGTGTGTGCATGTGTGCGTGCGTGTGTTCAGGTTCTGGTCTGCCGGTCTGATGGTTATGGTTTCTGTGGAGGGACTCTGGTCTCTGATCGGTGGGTGGTATCTGCTGCTCACTGCCTGGAGCAGACTGCAGACCATGTGACCATAGGTGACCACATGTGTGAGTCTGTGTGAATATTTCTGGTTTGTGTATCATTTCCAATAACGGATGAATAATGTCTCTGTGGACAGGGGATTATGACAAGCGGCGTCCTGATCCAGGGGAGCAGGTGATAAAGGTTCAGAAGGTCTTCGTCCATCCTCACTTTCACTCCTTCACCTTCGACAGCGACATCGCTCTGCTGTACCTCGCCAGGCCCGTCGTCAGGAGCCCCACCGCCGTCCCAGCCTGCCTCCCCGACCCCCACCTCTCCAGATACCTGGTGCAGGTAACTTTTTTTAAAACACTGATGGTTTTCAGTCTGCATGGCGAGGGACAGTTTGTGTTTCTGTGTTCAGGAGGATAACCGGGGCGTGGTGACGGGCTGGGGAGTCACTCACTACCTGGGCAGGTCATCCTCCCGCTTCCTCAGGAAGGTCACTCTCCCGGTGATCAGCTACAGAGACTGCATCGCCTCCACTGAACAGGTGATCAGATTGTACATACTTTACACTGTATGCACTGTACAAACATGTCATACATGTAATTGTACACACTCTAGAATGTAAATACAGTTCATAGTACACACTATAGTGTACGTACAGTTCACACTGTACTTAATTTCAATTCTATATTTTGTATAGCCCAGAATCACAAATTACAAATGACCTTCAGAGGGCTTTACAATCTGTACAGATATGACATCCCTGACCTTTGACCTCACATCGGATCAGGAAAAACACCCCAAAAAATAGAAAAAACCCTTTCAGGGTAAAAAACTAAAGAACCCTTCAGGAGAGCAACAGAGGAGGATCCCTCTCCCCGGATGGACAGATGAATAGATGTCATGTGACCAGATGAATGGCGAAAAAATGCAATCCTTGAGATTTGCTTCACGTGGGAGTTAAAGGACAAGTCCTGATCAAAGATAACTAGAGATTCTTTACAGTGGTGTTGGATGCCAGGGCAATGCCATCTACAGAAACCACATCACCAGATAATTGATCTCTGAGGTGTTCAGGGCCAGTAAAATAACTTCAGTTTTGTCTGAGTTTAACATCAGGAAGTTGGAGGTCAAGCGGCCGAAATGAGCTTCCTCCGTAGGGTGGCCGGGCTCAGCCTTAGAGATCGGGTAAGGAGCTCGGACATCAGGGGGGAGCTTGGAGTCGAGTCACTGCTCCTTCGTGTCCAAAGGAGTCAGCTGAGGTGGTTCGGGCATCTAGTCAGGATGCCTCCTGGACGCCTCCCATTAGAGGTTTTCCGGGCACGTCCAACTGGTAGGAGGCCCCGGGGAAGACCGAGGACACGCTGGAGGGATTATATCTCCCGGCTGGCCTTGGAACGCCTCGGGATCCCCCAGAATGAGCTGGAAAGTGTTGCTGGTGAGAGGGAAGCCTGGGTCGGCCTGCTGAACCTGCTGCCACCGCGACCCGACCCCGGATAAGAGCTGATAATGGATGGATGGATGGAAGTTGCAGGTCATCCATGTTTTTATGTCTTTAAGACATTCTTGAAGTTTAGCGAGCTGGTTGGTCTCTGGTTCGATCGCTAGATATAATTGAGTATCGTCTGCATAGCAATGAAAGTTTATGCAGTGTTTCCTGATAATGTTGCCCAAAGGAAGCATATATAAGGTAAATAAAATTGGTCCAAGCACAGAACCTTGTGGAACTCCGTGATTAACGTTGGTGGTCATTGAGGCTTCATCGTTTACAAATACAAATTGAGATCGATCTGATAAATAGGATTTAAACCAACTTAGTGCGGTACCTGAAATGCCAATCGACTGATCCAGTCTCTGTGATAGGATGTCATGATCAATGGTGTCGAACGCAGCACTAGGCGAGATGTCCTCTTTCAGCTCCCACACTCGTTGTAACACTTTCCCCAAGCGTAACCAGCGGACACGAGAGTGGTACAGCAAGTCCTGATGATCCGCATCAGTTTCCTCCAGGAACGTAATAAACTGACGGTGCTGAAGTCCCCTTGCTCGTATAAAGTTCACAAGTTTTACGACTGGATTCATAACATGATTAAGCTGCAATACAGACTTACATAGGGATTCCTGATGGATGATGCAGTGAAGGAAAATAAGATCCTGGTCAGGGTTTTCCTCTTTCACTTTACTTTCACATTTTTTCCAGTTAAATTTGGCGATTCTTCCGTTGTGACATTGAAAGGTATACTCCAATATAGCTTCATTCTTTCGATGACAGCAGACACATGATTATACAAGTCTTCTCCCCGCGTTGTTCCTTTCAGGGACTCCATGGTCAAAAACTCCTCTGTTATCTCAAAACTGTCGTCAATGCCTCGGATAAAAATGAGGAGCTGAGCAGTGTCTTTTACGTCCGTACTTTCATCCAGTGCCAGTGAATATAAGGAATCAGACTTTTTGTCTAATTGGCTGGCTATATTTTCATCAATCAGTTCCACACGGCGAGTCACAGTCCTGCGTGATAAACTGACTTTTTCTAATTTGCTTTTGATCTCCGGACACAAGATGTCTGCTGTCTGTAACATGCATTCTTTTACAAACTCGACTTTGATATTTCGAATGCCACCAAAAAACTTGCCTTGGTAGTCGACTCTTGAATCGCAGTTTGCTGGTGAAATGTTGCTGAGTCTGTAAATTAGCAGCCAGCCTCTGAGCCGTAGCCGCCCGTTCTTGCGTTGACTGCTTGCTAGCATAGAGCAAAGTGACGGCTGATGTTGTACTCCTTGAAAACTGCGAGATTTTCTCGGCATATCAGGCATACAGCCTTCGATTGGACTTCAGTGAAAAAGTATTTTGTTGTCCACTTTGTGTTAAACACTCGGCACTCATTATCCACTTTTCATTTCCTTGATCCGCTCATGTTACAGAAGGGCTCACAGTGAAGGTTGATCACGAGCCCTATACACCACACTCCCGATCAAATTTCATTTAGCTGACACTTTTATCCAAAGCGACTTACAAAAAGTGCATTCAACCCTGAGTCAACATTGTTAGTTTAAAAAAAAAAAAACTGTGTCTGCACTATAGTGTACATAGAGTTTATTGTGCACTGACAGACCAGAACACAGTGGAGCAACATAACTTGTGTTTGAAATAGTATTCTTTCGCCAGAATCTAAAACTCTTAGTTGTCTAAACTAAGAGTTAGTTTTTTCTCTACACACCTCGTTAGGTAAATGAGATGGAGAATACTAAATAAAGATTCATTTTGACAGCCTTTAATCAAGTTTAATGTGTGTTATCTCCAGCTCGTCTCTAACATGATGTCCCTGTACGCGGCCGTTTTGCAGGTGATCACAGATAACATGTTCTGTGCCGGTTACCTGGACGTTGGTATGGACGCCTGCAGCGGAGACAGCGGAGGACCCTTCGTAGTGAACTACAGAGGGACCTGGTTTCTGACTGGAGTCGTCAGCTGGGGAGAGCAGTGTGCTCAAAGGGGGAAGTACGGAGTTTATGCCCGACTGGGGAACTTCCTGAACTGGATCAAAGACACCATGGAGAGACCGGACCTGAACAGTACTGAGAGCTGAGACAAAAAATAACTGTTTTACAACAACAAGCCAAACAAAACCTTTATAGTTCAACATGAAAGAATCATGAGGTGGTGTTGTAGTGAATATCTGTTTTAGATTCAACAGCTGGTTCCTCTCTGCTTTCTCATTCGTTCTTTTTCATTTGAGCACAGAAGTTACTGTTTGTTATAACATTTTGTCCAACACAAATAACACATCGATACATACTTTTCATCTGATAAAGGACTGCACCATATATCATTTCAGCATTGACACACGTCATTCAACACGTTTTTTGCTGCTTGATACAAAAGGAAAACTCCCACAGTTCTCATTTGAGCTGGATATATTTTACACTTAATCTGGTTTCTTCCCTTTTTTCCCTGTCAAAGGTTATTTTTGGGGAGTTTTTCCTGATCCGATGTGAGGTCAAAGGTCAGGGATGTCGTATGTGTACAGATTGTAAAGCCCTCTGAGGCAAATTTGTAAATTGTGATATTGGGCTATACAAAATAAACTGAATTGAATTGAATCTGCCTGAGGGATTCATATCTATGGATCGGAGATACCGGCTCAGATTGGGACGATTGTAGGTCCTCCATGTGGTGAACCCCCTTGCTCGGCCCACGCCACTTCCCTGAGCTGTGGACTTTAAAGTCTGGTTCAAGTGAAATCAATGTATGTTTCTCAAGACATTATAAAATAAAATAATTGCTGAAAACAGAACTATCTAGCTCTGAATTGTGGATTTTGACTGTGAAACAATTTGGAACTATTTTTGTATTCAGGAGTTTTTGTTCTAAAATCATGTCGACCTCAGTCGACCTCCCCCCTCTAACCCTGTTTAGCAACTAAAGTCACAGTATCGCCAACCACAACTCGCTCATGGGGAGAGCGGTTGTCCCGCAACCACAAGGTCGCCGGTTCGATCCCCGCTCTCCCCATAGTTCATGTTGAAGTGTCCTTGAGCAAGGCACTGAACCCCAAATTGCTAAAGTGTGCTGGTTCTGGCATGCTGGGACAGACCCTGCTGGGCTATTGGTCCATCTCTGTGCTTTCATTGGGGGAGCATCAGAGGGTGCGGCATGTTGCACAATCAGAATGTGATCTTTGTGACAACATGTGGAAATGTACTCTTGAATTATTTTATCCGCACAAACCCGAAGTCTGTGGTCCTTTCCCGTAGAGCAGTTACCATTCTGCTCGAGTGTGTGGGACCTACTGCACCTGTTCATTAGTAAAAGACCCTGACCTGTGATATGGCCCCCGGCTTTTCAGAGCAGAGAATAATGCTGAATTCATCACGATTTTCAAACCTTTTTTTAATACTTTTCTTTGGTGTGACAAACATTTGCTGCACTTTGTCACCCGGCAGAGTGACGGGGACGGACTGTCTTCAGTGTGGTTTGATCTGCTCCTCACTATTCATATCCATACAAACAATTGTTTATGATTAAATTGTTAACTAGAGCACCAAAGTTCACCAGTGTATTTTTTCATATCACTGAAAAAAATATAGAACAATGTCAGTTTCTTCCATTATTGTGCAGCTCTAATATTATTCATACACAGAGTGCACAAATATACAACACAGTAGTGAATAGAACAATGTTAAAGATAGATAATAATAATGTGTTAAAACTAACAAAACAATAACACGGTGAAAAGTTCTGGTCTATTCAAAGCAACATTATAGTCTCAGAAACTAAAACCACGTCGGTCTGCAAGAGAGAGACGGATCTTAGCAATATTGGTTGTAAGAGGATTTGAGAATTCGGCAGATACAGGGTTGGAGGGAGAGGGTGGGGTCAAGGGTCAGAGTCCGGTTTGTGACCCTGAGACAAAGGAGAGAGGGTCAAAGGTGGGGATGGCTCCTTGGATTTTGCTGAAGGTGGACCAATCGGAGCGGACAAAGAGGAGTTCAACTTGGTCACTGTGAAAAGGGGACGTAGAGAAGCACTGGATGATGATGGAGAAGGAGGCCGATTTGACCTGTTACACCATGTCTCACTACCTGTTTCACCACCAGGGGGCAGTCTGAAGCTGCTTCTGTATCCACTCCACATAATTAGCCACTCGGGTGTAGACGCCATACACCCTTTGACTCCCGCAGTCCTCCGGCCCGGCCCAGGAAACCAACCCAAACACCACCCACCTCCTGCTGACCCCGTCCTGCATCACAAATGCCCCCCCGCTGTCCCCCAGGCAGGTATCCTTCCCACCCTCCAAGAAACCGGCGCAGAACATGTTGTCGGTGATGTTGTAGCTGACGGAGCGCGAGGCGTAGCTCCCCTCACACTCGTCCTGAGAAACCACCGGCAGCTTCACATACTGCAAAAGGTCAGAGGTCATCTCTGGGTCAGCTGTCAGTTTGCTGGGGTCACTCGACGAGGAGGTGGTATTGAAGTTGGATATTCCCCACCCAGCAACTAAACCCAGAGTGTTTGGTAGAGGTGAGGGGGGGTCATCCTGAAAGAGAGAGGGGGGAGAGTCATGCCATCATATCCTTCATCACCAACACAGAGCCCCAGGTTTCAGCCCGTTAGATGAGCATGTCAGGGCCTCGGGACGCCAACGATGGGCCAGCAACCTTCCACCATCCGGGGAGAGGGACCCTCCTCTGTTGCTCTCCCACGACAGACTATAGTTTAATACAACAGACTATGGTTTAATACTACAGACTATAGTTTAATACGACGGACTATAGTTTAATACGACAGACTATGGTTTAATACTACAGACTATAGTTTAATACGACAGACTATAGTTTAATACAACAGACTATGGTTTAATACTACAGACTATAGTTTAATACGACAGACTATGGTTTAATACAACAGACTATGGTTTAATACTACAGACTATAGTTTAATACGACAGACTATGGTTTAATACGACAGACTATAGTTTAATACGACAGACTATAATTTAATACGACAGACTATGGTTTAACAATACAGACTATAGTTTAACACTACAGACGATAGTTTAATACTACAGACTATAGTTTAACAATACAGACTATAGTTTAACAATACAGACTATGGTTTAATACTACAGACTATAGTTTAATACGACAGACTATAGTTTAATACGACAGACTATGGTTTAATACTACAGACTATAGTTTAATACGACAGACTATAGTTTAATACGACAGACTATAGTTTAATACAACAGACTATGGTTTAATACTACAGACTATAGTTTAATACGACAGACTATAGTTTAATACGACAGACTATAGTTTAATACGACAGACTATAGTTTAATACAACAGACTATGGTTTAATACTACAGACTATAGTTTAATACGACAGACTATAGTTTAATACAACAGACTATAGTTTAATACGACAGACTATAGTTTAATACGACAGACTATGGTTTAATACTACAGACTATAGTTTAATACGACAGACTATAGTTTAATACGACAGACTATAGTTTAATACGACAGACTATAGTTTAATACAACAGACTATGGTTTAATACTACAGACTATAGTTTAATACGACAGACTATAGTTTAATACAACAGACTATAGTTTAATACGACAGACTATAGTTTAATACAACAGACTATAGTTTAATACGACAGACTATGGTTTAATACGACAGACTATAGTTTAATACGACAGACTATGGTTTAATACGACAGACTATAGTTTAATACGACAGACTATAGTTTAATACGACAGACTATGGTTTAATACGACAGACTATGGTTTAACAATACAGACTATAGTTTAACACTACAGACTATAGTTTAATACGACAGACTATAGTTTAATACGACAGACTATAGTTTAATACGACAGACTATAATTTAATACGACAGACTATGGTTTAACAATACAGACTATAGTTTAACACTACAGACTATAGTTTAATACTACAGACTATAGTTTAACAATACAGACTATAGTTTAACAATACAGACTATAGTTTAATACTACAGACTATAATTTAATACGACATACTATGGTTTAACAATACAGACTATAGTTTAACACTACAGACTATAGTTTAATACGACAGACTATAATTTAATACGACAGACTATGGTTTAACAATACAGACTATAGTTTAACAATACAGACTATAGTTTAATACGATAGACTATAGTTTAACAATACAGACTATAGTTTAACACTACAGACTATAGTTTAATACGACAGACTATAGTTTAACAATACAGACTATAGTTTAACAATACAGACTATAGTTTAATACTACAGACTATGGTTTAACACTACAGACTATAGTTTAATACGACAGACTAGAGTTTAACAATACAGACTATAGTTTAACAATACAGACTATAGTTTAACAATACAGACTATAGTTTAATACTACAGACTATGGTTTAACACTACAGACTATAGTTTAATACGACAGACTATAGTTTAACAATACAGACTATAGTTTAACAATACAGACTATAGTTTAATACGACAGACTATAGTTTAACAATACAGACTATAGTTTAATACGACAGACTATAGTTTAATACGACAGACTATAGTTTAATACTACAGACTATAGTTTAATACGAAAGACTATGGTTTAATACGACAGACTATAGTTTAATACAACAGACTATGGTTTAATACGACAGACTATAGTTTAACAATACAGACTATAGTTTAACAATACAGACTATGGTTTAATACGACAGACTATGGTTTAAGTACTACAGGACTATAGTTTAAATACGACAAGAGCTATAGTTTAAATCTACAGACTATAGTTTAATACGACAGACTATAGTTTAATACGGAACAGACTATAGTTTAATACGACAGACTATAGTTTAAATTACAACAGACTATTTACGAGAGAATATAGTTAATACTACAGACTATAGGTTTAATACGACAGACTATAGTTTAATACGACAGACTATAGGTTTATACGACAGACTATGGTTTAATACGACAGACTATAGTGTTAATACGACAGACTATAGTTTAATACGACAGACTATAGTTTAATAACAACAGGACTATAGGTTTAATACTACAGACTATAGGTTTAATACGACAGACTATAGTTTAATACGACAGACTATAGGTTTAATACAACAGACTATGGTTTAATACTACAGACTATAGTTTATACAACAGACTTTTATACTAGACTATATTTTAATATACGAAAGACCTATAGTTAATACTGACAGACTATAGTTTAATACAACAGACTATGGTTTAATACTACAGACTATAGTTTAATACGACAGACTATAGTTTAATACGACAGACTATAGTTTAATACAACAGACTATGGTTTAATACTACAGACTATAGTTTAATACGACAGACTATAGTTTAATACGACAGACTATGGTTTAATACGACAGACTATGGTTTAATACGACAGACTATGGTTTAATACGACAGACTATAGTTTAATACGACAGACTATAGTTTAATACAACAGACTATGGTTTAATACTACAGACTATAGTTTAATACGACAGACTATAGTTTAATATGACAGACTATAGTTTAATACGACAGACTATAGTTTAACAATACAGACTATAGTTTAACAATACAGACTATAGTTTAATACTACAGACTATGGTTTAACACTACAGACTATAGTTTAATACGACAGACTATGGTTTAATACGACAGACTATGGTTTAATACGACAGACTATGGTTTAACACTACAGTCTATAGTTTAATACGACAGACTATGGTTTAATACGACAGACTATAGTTTAATACGACAGACTATGGTTTAATACGACAGACTATAGTTTAATACGACAGACTATAGTTTAATACGACAGACTATAGTTTAATACTACAGACTATAGTTTAATACGACAGACTATAGTTTAACACTACAGACTATAGTTTAATACGACAGACTATAGTTTAATACGACAGACTATAGTTTAACACTACAGACTATAGTTTAATATGACAGACTATAGTTTAACAATACAGACTATAGTTTAACAATACAGACTATAGTTTAATACTACAGACTATAATTTAATACGACAGACTATGGTTTAACAATACAGACTATAGTTTAACAATACAGACTATAGTTTAATACTACAGACTATGGTTTAACAATACAGACTATAGTTTAACAATACAGACTATAGTTTAATACTACAGACTATGGTTTAACACTACAGACTATAGTTTAATACGACAGACTATAGTTTAACAATACAGACTATAGTTTAACAATACAGACTATAGTGTGGTGTATTCGCAGCTGCCTTAGGAGCTCGCTCCCAAGATACCATCTCACTAAAAAGAATGCCCTTTGACCTCTAGGAGGCAGAGTCCAGACAGGTATGGGTTAGAGGTTTGTCTCCAAATATTCTTCGCTTTCTGAGAAGATTGGCTGATAATATACCGTTCCACATAGTTGCCTTTTGACCTGTTGGAGAGGGGTCTGTCCCTGTGCCCGAAGGGCACCTGTTAAGAGGCCTTTGTGTGACCTCGTCTGTTACTTCTTAATCTTGATATATGGTACACATTCCTGTGTCTGAAAAGTAAGTGTTTAGATTGGGGGTTCCGGAGTCACGTTAGGTATCTGTGCACGACGAAGTGCCTATATAAACTGAGCTGCCGGGACTCTCAAGTCAGAACTTCCATCTGGCCGAGAAGCTTCTCCGAGTGATCTAGACGCTCGTCCTGACCTGTGATTCCTCTCTGTAATAAACTCTATTATAACGGAAGAACAGTGTCCGCGGAGATTCCTTCATCCTCATTCTTCAACATCACAGCCGTTTAAAAGATACGACAACAGACTATAGTTTAACAATACAGACTATAGTTTAACAATACAGACTATAGTTTAATACGACAGACTATGGTTTAATACGACAGACTATAGTTTAATACGACAGACTATAGTTTAACAATACAGACTATAGTTTAACAATACAGACTATCGTTTAACAATACAGACTATAGTTTAACAACACAGACTATAGTTTAATACTACAGACTATGGTTTAACACTACAGACTATAGTTTAATACGACAGACTATAGTTTAACAATACAGACTATAGTTTAACAATACAGACTATAGTTTAATACGACAGACTATGGTTTAATACTACAGACTATAGTTTAATACGACAGACTATAGTTTAACAATACAGACAATAGTTTAACAATACAGACTATGGTTTAATACGACAGACTATGGTTTAATACGACAGACTATGGTTTAACACTACAGTCTATAGTTTAATACGACAGACTATGGTTTAACACTACAGACTATGGTTTAATACGACAGACTATAGTTTAACAATACAGACTATAGTTTAACAATACAGACTATGGTTTAATACGACAGACTATGGTTTAATACGACAGACTATGGTTTAACACTACAGTCTATAGTTTAATACGAAAGACTATGGTTTAATACGACAGACTATAGTTTAATACAACAGACTATGGTTTAATATGACAGACTATAGTTTAATACGACAGACTATAGTTTAATACGACAGACTATAATTTAATACGACAGACTATGGTTTAACAATACAGACTATAGTTTAACACTACAGACTATAGTTTAATACGACAGACTATAGTTTAACAATACAGACTATAGTTTAACAATACAGACTATAGTTTAATACTACAGACTATGGTTTAACACTACAGACTATAGTTTAATACTACAGACTATGGTTTAACACTACAGACTATAGTTTAATACGACAGACTATAGTTTAACAATACAGACTATAGTTTAACAATACAGACTATAGTTTAATACGACAGACTATAGTTTAATACTACAGACTATGGTTTAACACTACAGACTATAGTTTAATACGACAGACTATAGTTTAACAATACAGACTATAGTTTAACAATACAGACTATAGTTTAATACGACAGACTATGGTTTAATACGACAGACTATGGTTTAATACGACAGACTATGGTTTAACACTACAGTCTATAGTTTAATACGACAGACTATGGTTTAATACGACAGACTATAGTTTAATACGACAGACTATGGTTTAATACTACAGACTATAGTTTAATACGACAGACTATAGTTTAATACGACAGACTATAGTTTAATACTACAGACTATAGTTTAATATGACAGACTATAGTTTAACACTACAGACTATAGTTTAATACGACAGACTATGGTTTAATACGACAGACTATGGTTTAATACGACAGACTATGGTTTAACACTACAGACTATAGTTTAATACGACAGACTATGGTTTAACACTACAGTCTATGGTTTAATACGACAGACTATGGTTTAATACGACAGACTATAGTTTAATATGACAGACTATAGTTTAACAATACAGACTATAGTTTAACAATACAGACTATAGTTTAATACTACAGACTATAATTTAATACGACAGACTATGGTTTAACAATACAGACTATAGTTTAACAATACAGACTATAGTTTAATACTACAGACTATAGTTTAACACTACAGACTATAGTTTAATACGACAGACTATAGTTTAATACGACAGACTATAGTTTAACACTACAGACTATAGTTAAATATGACAGACTATAGTTTAACAATACAGACTATAGTTTAATACGACAGACTATGGTTTAATACGACAGACTATGGTTTAATATGACAGACTATAGTTTAACACTACAGTCTATGGTTTAAAACTACAGTCTATGGTTTAACACTACAGTCTATGGTTTAACACTACAGACTATGGTTTAACACTACAGACTATGGTTTAACACTACAGACTATGGTTTAACACTACAGTCTATGGTTTAACACTACAGACTATGGTTTAAAACTACAGTCTATGGTTTAACACTACAGTCTAAGGTTTAACACTACAGTATATGGTTTAACACTACAGTCTAAGGTTTAACACTACAGTCTAAGGTTTAACACTACAGTCTATGGTTTAACACTACAGACTATGGTTTAATACTAAAGTCTATGGTGTAAGCCGCACTACTCGGTATACAGCGACTTCTCCACAGAAAATGGAGTTTGCTAACCTCAATGTTGGTCGATAAACAAGTATTCTTGTGGGCGGAGCTAAGGTGTAGCCAGAATACTTCACATTTGATACTGGCTGGCAAGTTGTGTTGGCTTATTTGTATAATGGCTGAAAATAATAATTCATATAATGTCACTTACAGTTTTTCTCGATTGCTAAAACACAAAAGCTGGTTCCTGTAGCACAAACACCTTTTAGTCATTCCCAGAAGCACACACACATCTCCCATAACCAAAAACACAATTCACCTGTCCACACGTCTTAATATTCAAAACACTTTCTGCAAAACCTTACACAAAAGTGACCAAATGAATCTTTCTTTACACTAAGTGTTCATTCAGCAAACACATGCTCTCAATATAATGAACTCAAGTTATCATAACATAAACTCAGAGACCACACCCCCTTCTCAAGGTGAAAACTGTTAACACACCAATCAGAATTGGGGGTCAATAAATAGAGCTTAGAGGCATGCTCATGTCCTTTGGAACAATGGATCCCAACCATGCAGAGGTTGAGAGACAAGAGAGAGGAAGAGGAAGAGGCAGAGGCAGAGGGAGATGGAGATGGAGAGGAAGA
This sequence comes from Cyclopterus lumpus, assembly GCF_009769545.1. Classification (NCBI taxonomy): domain Eukaryota; kingdom Metazoa; phylum Chordata; class Actinopteri; order Perciformes; family Cyclopteridae; genus Cyclopterus; species Cyclopterus lumpus. Next base: position 21,632,102 of record NC_046978.1, on the reverse strand, counting down.
GGAAGAGGCAGAGGGAGATGGAGATGGAGAGGAAGAGGAAGAGGAAGAGGAAGAGGCAGAAGCAGAGGACAGCAAAGACAAGTCATTTCTGATGATATCCTAAGGCCTGACCCTGACCTGAGACAAGATCATGCTGATATTGATGCCGATGCTGATGAACCTGTATATGTGCTCAATCTGGAAGTAAATAAACCCTCTTATTGACATGTTGGTGGCAGTATGTTGAATGAATCCCTCCTGTGTGTACCAAACACTAATGTAGTGTGTGTGTTGACAGCTTGTGTGTATTGTCTGAGGGTGAAGACCGATTGGGACCCAGAAGTTACATGTTTGGACTATTGGGTGAGTTTTTAAAATTGTGTGTGAAGATTTGAAAAAATGGTGAGTTGTTCCAGGAATTGTGTCTTAGCAATCAAGAAAAACTGTAATGTAACAGTACTTCCACCTGTTTTTAGGTGGAGGCAGACAGAAGTAACATCATACAATAGTAGTATCAGTGGTACTCGTGGTACTTGTACATCATACAATAGTAGTATCAGTGGTACTCGTGGTACTTGTACCTGGTTTTTAGGTGGAGGCAGACACACAGGGCGGATGAACTCAGTAAACTCCACCTGCTCCTCCAGCCTCAGCAGAGCGATGTCGTTGTTGTAGTTGTCTGGTTGGAAGTTCGGATGGAGGAAGATTTTCTCCACCGAACGGTTGGTGGCCAGACGTTTGTCTGCAGCATCATGGAGACCCAGAAACACCTGAATCACATGGACTGGTTTTACTATTCAAACTGGTTATTATAGTTAAACTGGGTAAACTGGTTGGACTGCATGTGCTTTTTAAACTGGTTATAAAGGTTTAACTAGTGGCCGACTGTGGGTCGGTCAGTGGTTAGCAGGTCCGTCTTTCAATCAAAGGGTCGGCAGTTCGATCCCCGGCTGTTTTCCCTGGTCGATGTGTCCTTGAGCACACATTAATGTAACGTAACTGGTTGTATTGGTGGAACTAGTTAAAAAGTTGAATTAGTTGTACTAGTTACACTGTTTATACTGGTTATACTGGGTAAACTGGTTGAACTGCATGTGCTGGGTAACTGGTTAAACTGGTGGTACTGGTCTGTTGTGTGACAAATGGTTGAGGAATTATATATTATTCATGAGCATAACCAAAGTTTATCCACAGCAACACATCATGCCATGTGACAGACAGGGACCAAGACCATGACCATAGCATAGAGATTGGTCCGATGGTCACAGAAGGCGGGTTTATGTAGCAAGCCAGCCAATTAGAAGCATTAGTATCTATGTTTGCACATAATATCAAACCATAATGACTAGCTTGTTGTAAATATCTCAACCTCCAATATTAAATAATATTAACAGTAAATCAAGTGAAAAAGATGAAATGTAAAATTAATACTAATATAAATTAAGACCTTGACGTGTTCGGGGACCACGGGAACCACGGTTGTGTCCCTTCGCTGGGACCTCAGGACGTGGGCTGCTGTAAGGACCCAGGACTGGGACAGAAGGGCCCCGGAACCGAACCAGCGGTCTTCTGGGACCCGGGACAGATCCTCCACACTGAGTAGAACCTGCCAGGGAAACAGGCCGGGCTCGGCATGGCGACCTCCCACAATCCGCTTCACCTGAGGGGGGAGGGAGCGGGACGGCCGGCCGCAGGCTGGACAGACACATGGAGAAACAAACTGTCTCAATACTGCTTCATGTACTTCTTCATGTACTGCTGTGGTAGTCAACTAAAATTCAAGGTCCAGTTTGAGAGAATTTCCACATGCAAAGGTCCAGAACATCATAATAATGTCAAATGTGCGCCCTATGATTTTGTGCCATATGTATTGAAGTAGCCAACAGTTGTATTAACATCTTTATGTTATAACAACTGACTGTCAAGTTAAATAAAGAAAGTTCAATTGAATAACAATCAATTGGAACAATATTTATTATTACAGATTTCAAATTTAAGTGAATTCATTATAAATAATACATACTCTAATAATTATCACGTTGTCTTCTCTTATTTCAGGATTCTGATCATATTTGGCTCTTAGCTTTATTTTTTTGTGCCTTCATATCAAATGCGAGTCGGTACATTTGCTCAAAAGATCTGTCTCGTTGTGTCACTTCACATCTCTTGCTTTTAATATCACTAAACATGAGACATACTGCTTTTGAACTGGTTGTGGGAACATAAACATATAAGCATCTGTACATTATTAAAGGCTTTGAACTGGTTGTGGGAACATAAACATATAAGCGTCTGTACATTATTAAAGGCTTTGAACTGGTTGTGGGAACATAAACATATAAGCGTCTGTACATTATTAAAGGCTTTGAACTGGTTGTGGGAACATAAACATATAAGCGTCTGTACATTATTAAAGGCTTTGAACTGGTTGTGGGAACATAAACATATAAGCGTCTGTACATTATTAAAGGCTTTGAACTGGTTGTGGGAACATAAACATATAAGCATCTGTACATTATTAAAGGCTTTGAACTGGTTGTGGGAACATAAACATATAAGCGTCTGTACATTATTAAAGGTTTTGAACTGGTTGTGGGGACATAAACATATAAGCGTCTGTACATTATTAAAGGCTTTGAACTGGTTGTGGGAACATAAACATATAAGCGTCTGTACATTATTAAAGGCTTTGAACTGGTTGTGGGAACATAAACATATAAGCATCTGTACATTATTAAAGGCTTTGAACTGGTTGTGGGAACATAAACATATAAGCGTCTGTACATTATTAAAGGTTTTGAACTGGTTGTGGGGACATAAACATATAAGCGTCTGTACATTATTAAAGGCTTTGAACTGGTTGTGGGAACATAAACATATAAGCGTCTGTACATTATTAAAGGCTTTGAACTGGTTGTGGGAACATAAACATATAAGCGTCTGTACATTATTAAAGGCTTTGAACTGGTTGTGGGAACATAAACATATAAGCGTCTGTACATTATTAAAGGCTTTGAACTGGTTGTGGGAACATAAACATATAAGCGTCTGTACATTATTAAAGGTTTTGAACTGGTTGTGGGAACATAAACATATAAGCGTCTGTACATTATTAAAGGCTTTGAACTGGTTGTGGGGACATAAACATATAAGCATCTGTACATTATTAAAGGTTTTGAACTGGTTGTGGGAACATAAACATATAAGCGTCTGTACATTATTAAAGGCTTTGAACTGGTTGTGGGAACATAAACATATAAGCATCTGTACATTATTAAAGGCTTTGAACTGGTTGTGGGAACATAAACATATAAGCGTCTGTACATTATTAAAGGCTTTGAACTGGTTGTGGGAACATAAACATATAAGCATCTGTACAGTCTTGGTTAAAAACTCTGGTTAAGATGTCCATGTTTCTCTTTTAGGAGCACCAAGTGAAATAACTTCTATCGGGTCTCTCCTGTCGTTTCCGTGTGTGTGAATATGGCACTCGAGTCGAGGGCGGGGCTTAACGGAATACACATATGTGATTGGCCGAGTAGGATCCTGTGAAAGGGACCATAGCTTTGGAGCTTGGTTGTTTGTGTGTACTTTAGTACTGTGGACCTACTTGTATTCAGTAGCGATGGTGAAATCAAGTGGTAGAATAAAGTATGAAGGTTACCAGGCAGACAGCTTGGCAGTCTGGTTCCTGATTCAGAGTTAACCCATTCTCCACTCGGCCCACAACTGTAGAGACCTACCACACACACACGCACACACACACACACACACACGCACACACACACACACACACACACGCACACACACACACACACACACACAAGCACACGCTCACGCACAGACACATACTCACACACACACACGCACACACACACACACACACACACACACACACACACACACACACACACAAGCACACGCTCACGCACAGACACATACTCACGCACACACACACACACACACACACAAGCACACGCTCACGCACAGACACATACTCACACACACACACACACACGCACACGCACATGCACAGACACACACACACACACAAGCACACACACACACACGCACACGCTCACGCACAGACACACACACACACACACACACACACACACACACACAAGCACACACACAAGCACACGCTCACGCACAGACACATACTCACACACACACACACACACGCACACGCACATGCACAGACACACACACACACACAAGCACACGCTCACACACACACACACACACACACACACACAAGCACACACACAAGCACACGCTCACGCACAGACACATACTCACGCACACACACACGCACAGACACATACTCACACACACACACACACACACACAGACACTTGTATGTTTGTACTATGACTTTTTATGACTTTATTACACTTTGATATTTTTAGTATCGTGACATTTCTATGGCGTACTAAGTACTTTGGGTAATACAGTCATAATATTCTTACTGTTGCTGTTGGTGAGCTGGAGGCTGTCCTCCCTGCAGACGTAGTGAACCGTCGATCCAAACTGTGTGCTGTTGCCATTAATTCCAAACACCAACTCGGCCATGGCGACCGACTTCGGACTCCCACAATCCACCACTGTGAAAGAGAGACGCCCAATCAGCTGTGAGTGTGAGGGGAGAGGAACAGATGGTCTGAGGATGACCCAGCAGCTCTTAGATGGTAGAATAAGCAGACTTGATGGAACTAGTATCCTTAATAACTAAAACATGGTGACATAGACAAAGACACGTATATTATATGTACATATTAATATTCTGAATTTAATTTATCCAAAATCAGACAGTTCTTTTTATTTATTTTAGATCTTGTTTCTGCTCTTTTTCACAGTATTTATATTGCAATTTTTAGGATTACATCCGTTAAAAAATTATGCAGATGGTTCCTAATAATTTATACTGTGATGTGAACTATAATATTAAAATCATACGACTCGTTTGTGTGTGCTGGCATTATTATATTATTATATATTCAGACAAAAGTTGAAACACAATCTTTAAACCTCATTGATCCTAACTTAAGAGTTCATTATGAGAATTATTATTATCATCGACAAAATGACAAAAACATATGACTAGAGATTCATTTTTTATTAGTTTTATTAGAAAATAATCTAAAACTATTGACAAACATATAAATTGTTCCTACAGGTGTCCTATCATCCAATAAGAATCACTCTCTGACTAATCTCGACTTTGATTGGTTAAGATGCTGGGAAAAGACCTCCTTCTCCTCCTCCTCCTCCCAGAGTCTGTTTCTAGAGAGAAAGACAAAAAACTTGAGGTTTTACCCCAGTTACTATGTACAGGTACCATATACACAAAAGCTATATAAGTTAGTATGTACAGGTACCATATATACAATAGTTATACAGTTAGTATGTACAGTTACTATATATAAAGGTACTATACAGTTACTATGTACAGGTACCATATACACAAAAGCTATATAAGTTAGTATGTACAGGTACCATATATACAATAGTTATACAGTTAGTATGTACAGTTACTATATATAAAGGTACTATACAGTTACTATGTACAGGTACCATATACACAAAAGCTATATAAGTTAGTATGTACAGGTACCATATATACAATAGTTATACAGTTAGTATGTACAGGTACCATATATAAAATAGTTATACAGTTAGTATGTACAGTTACTATATATACAGGAACTATACAGTTACTATGTACAGGTACCATATACACAATAGCTATACAGGAAGTATGTGCAGTTACTATAAATACAATAGCTATACAGTTATTTTGTACAGTTACTATATATACAGGTACTATACATGTAGTATGTACAGTTACTATACATACAGGTACTATACAGTTACTATATACAGTTACCATATATACAATAGCTATACAGTTACTATGTACAGGTACCATATATACAATAGCTATACAGTTACTATGTACAGGTACCATATATACAATAGCTATACAGTTAGTATGTACAGTTACTATGTATACAGGAACTATACAGTTAGTATGTACAGTTACCATATATACAATAGCTATACAGTTAGTATGTACAGTTACTATATATACAGGAACTATACAGTTAGTATGTACAGTTACTATATATACAATAGCTATACAGTTAGTATGTACAGGTACCATATATACAATAGCTATACAGGAAGTATGTACAGTTACTATATATACACTAGCTATACAGTTACTATGTACAGTTACTATATATACACTAGCTATACAGTTAGTATGTACAGGTACCATATATACAATAGCTATACAGTTAGTATATATACAGGAACTATACAGTTAGTATGTACAGTTACCATATATACAATAGCTATACAGGAAGTATGTACAGTTACTATATATACACTAGCTATACAGTTACTATGTACAGTTACTATATATACACTAGCTATACAGTTACTATGTACAGGTACCATATATACAATAGCTATACAGTTACTATGTACAGGTACCATATATACAATAATTATACAGTTAGTATGTACAGTTACCATATATACAATAGCTATACAGGAAGTATGTGCAGTTACTATATATACACTAGCTATACAGTTACTATGTACAGGTACCATATATACAATAGCTATACAGTTACTATGTACAGGTACCATATATACAATAGCTATACAGTTAGTATGTACAGTTACCATATATACAATAGCTATACAGTTAGTATGTACAGGTACCATATATACAATAGCTATACAGTTACTATGTACAGGTACCATATATACAATAGCTATACAGTTAGTATGTACAGTTACCATATATACAATAGCTATACAGTTAGTATGTACAGGTACCATATATACAATAGCTATACAGTTACTATGTACAGGTACCATATATACAATAGCTATACAGTTAGTATGTACAGTTACTATATATACAATAGCTATACAGTTAGTATGTACAGTTACCATATATACAATAGCTATACAGTTACTATGTACAGGTACCATATATACAATAATTATACAGTTACTATGTACAGGTACCATATATACAATAGCTATACAGTTAGTATGTACAGTTACCATATATACAATAGCTATACAGGAAGTATGTGCAGTTACTATATATACACTAGCTATACAGTTACTATGTACAGGTACCATATATACAATAGCTATACAGTTACTATGTACAGTTACCATATATACAATAGCTATACAGTTAGTATGTACAGTTACCATATATACAATAGCTATACAGTTAGTATGTACAGGTACCATATATACAATAGCTATACAGTTACTATGTACAGGTACCATATATACAATAGCTATACAGTTAGTATGTACAGTTACTATATATACAATAGCTATACAGTTATTATGTACAGTTACTATATATACAATAGCTATACAGTTAGTATGTATGTATTTTCTGTCCCTGTTAGGCTGAAGAGCGGATTCCCTTGGAGTTCGTTGCGGTTTTTGTAGTGTGGTGCCAAAAATGGTTGGAGCATTTGTCTCGGGGGCACATCCGAGGCTGCAGGTGGGTTGCCAGTATATGGTGGCTTTACCGAGCCTCCGGGCTTAAGTGCATAAATACCCACCAGAAGTAGCACCTGAAGACTAGGGGGTAGTTTAGCTAGTGTCTTGTTAGGCAGTTAGAGGGATGGGATTTCAGTGATGTTTGGCTGTTTATGGGACGTTTGATCTGTGGCTGTCGGATTGGAGAAGAAAATAAAACTTAGGTTGGGTGTTCAGGTGGGTGAGAAATAATCCTCTGGGTTGTTATGGCTAGTGTTGAGGACTTTGTGAGAGCTCCATCGGATGAGTTCTTGGAACATTGTTCGAGGGATCAGTTGGTGAAAATTGCTGAGCATTATCAGATGGATGTGGGGCATAAGCGTTTGAAGGAGAACATGAGAAGCATCTTAAAAGAAAATCTAGTTGAAATGGGGATGCTCCACTCTAAACTGCATCCTGTTGGTTCTGCGTCAGACAAGTTTGGTGCATCTGCCTCGAGTGGAGCTGGAGTGAGTGATGATACAGAGTTAACTTTTGACGAGTGCAAAGAGTTGTAGTTGTTGCAAGTTGAAATTAAAAGGCTTGAACTAGAAGAGCGCAGGTTGAGAGTGAGGGAAGGTCATGGGTCTTCACAGGATTTTGATGTTGCCGTTAATCTGAGGTTGGTTCCTCCGTTTTGTGAGCAAGACCCAGATACTTTTTTCTTGCTTTTTGAGCGGGTAGCAGAGAGTAGAGGCTGGTTGAATGCTGAACGTACGTTACTTTTACAGTGTACTCTTACAGGAAAGGCGCAGCAAGCGTATTCCGCGCTCGATGTAGCCGGTAGCAGAATGTATGTGTCAGTCAAAGCTGCAGTGTTAGGAGCCTATGAGTTAGTGTCTGAGGCATACCGCCAGAGGTTTAGGTCTTGGGAGAAGTCTGGGGGGCAGGGAGTTAACCGCTCACTTCAGTCGTTGGTGTACTTCACTGGGGGTTCATTCGTTTGATGATTTGATAGTTTTGGAGCAGTTTAAAGATTCCGTTCCTCGTCACATCGCTACATATCTAAGTGAACGGAAAGTCAAGACAGCGGCAGAGTCTGCCATTCTGGCAGATGAGAATGTGTTGACGCACTGTGCAGACCGCGAGGGCATTAGGCCTCGGGACGCTGCTCGGTACAGAGGCCCCCCCAGGGAAACGGTGGGAGGAAGGAGTTGGTCCTCGTCAGGGTAGACTGGAAAGGACCGCACGTGGTCAGCTGCCAGTTGAGGCTAGTGACCAATGCCATTACTGTAAGGGCAGGGGACATTGGAAGGTACGAATCTCTGCCTGTCTGACTGACATCTCTCAGTGGATGTCCGCACACCAACTGAAAATGAACCCGGAAAAGACTGAACTTCTCCTCCTTCCAGGAAAAGGCTCTCCCACCCACGACCTGACTATTAACTTCAACAACTCAGTGCTGGCCCCGACTCTGACTGCCAGGAACCTCGGTGTGACACTCGACAGTCAACTCTCTCTGACTGCCAACATTACCACAATAACACACTCCTGTAGGTACATGCTGTACAACATCAGGAGAATACGACCTCTTCTCACTCAGAAGGCGGCACAGGTTCTGGTCCAGGCTCTGGTCATCTCACGGCTAGACTATTGCAACTCCCTCCTGGCAGGTCTACCTGCTAATGTCATTCGACCTCTACAGCTCATCCAGACTGCAGCTGCTCGTCTGGTCTTCAACCTCCCGAAATTTACCCACACTACTCCGCTCCTCCGAGACCTTCACTGGTTACCGGTGGCCGTCCGCATCCGCTTCAAAACATTGGTACTTGCGTACCGTGCTGCGAACAGATCGGGTCCGGTCTACATACAGGACATGGTCTAACCGTACACCCCAGCTCGTTCACTTCGCTCGGCTTCTGCCAATCGGCTTGTAGCTCCTTCACTTCGAGCTAAACACTCAACAAAGTCACGACTGTTTGCTGTGCTGGCTCCTCATTGGTGGAACGAGCTCCCCATTGACATCAGGACAGCAGAAAGTCTCTACATCTTCCGTCGCAAACTAAAAACACATCTTTTTCGACTATACCTTGAATAGGGACGGTAGAGCCGTAGTAGCACTTTAGTAGCACTTCAATGTCTCTTACTGATAGCACTTTGTAGTTTAGTACTTTAGTAGCACTTAAATGTCGCTTTGGATAAAAGCGTCAGCTAAATGACATGTAATGTAAAAGGCTGAATGCCCTGTTAGGACACGTTCAAACAGTGGGATTGGTGGTGGTAATGTTAAACCTGCAGCACTGGCTGTTCCGGTCCGAACAGTCAGTCATATCGTTGCTCCGTGTGTGCTTCCTGCCTGTGAACAGGTAGAACCGGGGCAGGATTGCAGCTTGGAAGAATCTGGGTTCTCAGATTTTGTGTCTACTGGCCATGTGTCACTGCCTGGGAGTGAGATCAGGGTACCGGTAAAGATACTGAGGGATACAGGGGCTTTTAATTCATTTATTGTGAGTTCTGTGCTGCCTTTTTCTCAGGAAACTAACACCGGGGAGTGCATTCTAATGCAGGGAATGGGTTTAAAAATACTGCCTGTCCCATTGCATAGGCTAGGGTTCGACTGTGGTTTGGTTCAGGGCGAGGTGGTCATGAATGTACGTCCTGCATTGCCAATTAGAGGGGTGGATATCATTCTGGGAAACGACCTGGCTGGTAATCGTGTATGGGTTGACGGTCCGCCACCTCCTATACTAACATCCTTTCCCTCTGTTCCAAAGATACCTGATGAGAATGCGTGGTCGTTCCCTGGTGTTTTTACAGCTTGTGCAGTTACCCTGGCTCCATGTGCCGTGGAGAGGATGAACCTGAGGTTGAGCAGACTATCGCAGATGAGAGGTTAGCTTTCTCTGTGTACACACCCAACTCTCTATTGTCTGTTTCCCGCAGCGACTTGGCAGATGAGCAGCGGGCTGACCCTGCACTTAGGGAGCTGTTCGACCAAGTGCTATCAGGGGTCAACGGGAAAAGTGCTGCGAAGGGTTATCTTCTGCAAGATGATTTGTTGGTGAGGAAATGGATGCCGCACGGAGGGAACTTTGTGGGTAACCCTGTTTTTCAGGTTGTGGTTCCGTCCAAATTCCGGGAAGAGGTGCTGAGGACGTTGCACGATCAATCTGGGTATATGGGGGTTCGAAAGACGATGGTGTGTATTTACCTGTAGATGTGTATCAGTGTGTAGTAGATGGTGTGTATCTAACTGTAGGTGTGTACCAACGTGTCGTACACAGTGTGTATCTAACTGTAGGTGTGTATCAGTGTGTAGTAGATAATGTGTATCTTCCTGTAGGTGTGTATCAGTGTGTAGTAGATGGTGTGTATCTACCTGTAGATGTGTATCGGTGTGTAGTAGTTGGTGTGTATCTACCTGTTGGTGTGTACCGGTGCGTAGTAGATGGTGTGTATCTACCTGTTGGTGTGTACCAGTGTGTAGTAGATGGTGTGTATCTACCTGTTGGTGTGTACCTGTGTGTAGTAGATGGTGTGTATCTACCTGTTGGTGTGTACCAGTGTGTAGTAGATGGTGTGTATCTACCTGTTGGTGTGTACCTGTGTGTAGTAGATGGTGTGTATCTACCTGTTGGTGTGTACCTGTGTGTAGTAGATGGTGTGTATCTACCTGTAGATGTGTATCAGTGTGTAGTAGATGGTGTGTATCTACCTGTAGATGTGTATCAGTGTGTAGTAGATAATGTGTATCTACCTGTAGGTGTGTACCAGTGTGTAGTAGATGGTGTGTATTTACCTGTAGGTGTGTTCCAGTGTGTAGTAGATGGTGTGTATCTACCTGTAGATGTGTATCAGTGTGTAGTAGATGGTGTGTATCTACCTGTTGGTGTGTATCAGTGTGTAGTAGATGGTGTGTATCTACCTGTTGGTGTGTACCTGTGTGTAGTAGATGGTGTGTATCTACCTGTAGATGTGTATCAGTGTGTAGTAGATAATGTGTATCTACCTGTAGATGTGTACCGGTGTGTAGTAGATGGTGTGTATCTACCTGTTGGTGTGTACCTGTGTGTAGTAGATGGTGTGTATCTACCTGTTGGTGTGTACCTGTGTGTAGTAGATGGTGTGTATCTACCTGTAGATGTGTATGTGATCCTCCAGCCCAGGTGCTCTCCTGAGTTGTCGCTGTGGAAGGAGATGGTGACGTTGTTGCTGTCGGTCTGAAGGTCACCTGGAGGTCGATCTCCACAGAACGGACCGAACTCGCTGCTGCCCGCTGTGATCTGACAGGGAGACTGGTGATCAGCAGCCCGGACCGACAGGTGTGTGTGTGTGTACAGGAGTGTGTGTGCCGTCCTCACCTTGACGTGGTCGTAGGGGCAGCTGACGTCAGGGTGGTCCTCCACGTCAAAGCGGGGGTCAAAGCGGAGGAGTATCCTGAAGCCTGGATCCACCTCGATCCGGTATGAGCACTCTGAGCTCTTCGGGTAAGGAGATGGGAAATCTACGCTACTCAGAACACCGGAGCGTTCCCTGAACACACCTTCACTGCACTCCACTAACACACATGCACGCGCACGCACGCACACACACACACACACACACACACACACACACAGTAGTTATCGCTGCAGTGTGGGCTTCTGTAGAAGCCTGGCGGACTATGTGAAGAGGATCCGAAATAAACAGGTTTTTTTTTTAGGAAATTATACATTAAAGATTATATAGTTCGAGCTAGTTCAGGTTTATAGTTAGAGCTGGTTCAGGTTTATAGTTAGTGCTAGTTCAGGTTTATAGGTAGGGCTGGTTCAGGTTTATAGTTCGAGCTAGTTCAGGTTTATAGTTAGAGCTAGTTCAGGTTTATAGGTAGGGCAAGTTTAGGTTTATCGTTAGGGCTAGTTCAGGTTTATAGTTAGGGCTAGTTCAGGTTTATAGTTAGGGCTGGTTCAGGTTTATAGTTAGGACTAGTTCAGGTTTATAGTTAGAGCTGGTTCAGGTTTATAGTTAGGACTAGTTCAGGTTTATAGTTAGGACTGGTTCAGGTTTATAGTTAGGGCTGGTTCAGGTTTATAGTTAGAGCTGGTTTAGGTTTATAGTTAGGACTAGTTCAGGTTTATAGTTAGAGCTAGTTCAGGTTTATAGTTAGAGCTAGTTCAGGTTTATAGGTAGGGCAAGTTTAGGTTTATCGTTAGGGCTAGTTCAGGTTTATAGTTAGGGCTAGTTCAGGTTTATAGTTAGGGCTAGTTCAGGTTTAAAGTTAGGGCTAGTTCAGGTTCATTATTAGGACTGGTTCAGGTTTATAATTAGAGCTAGTTCAGGTTTATAGATAGGGTAGGTCCAAATTTATAGTTAGAGCTGTTTCAGGTTTATGGTTAAGGCTGGTTCAGGTTCATGGTTGGGGCTAGTTCAGGTTTATAGATAGGGCAGGTCCAGGTTTATAGATAGGGCATGTTCACGTTTATAGTTAAGGCTGGTTCAGTTTATAGATAGGGCATATCCAGGTTTAAAGTTAGGGCTAGTTCAGGTTCATTATTAGGACTGGTTCAGGTTTATAATTAGAGCTAGTTCAGGTTTATAGATAGGGCTAGTTCAGGTTTATAGATAGGGCAGGTCCAGGCTTATAGTTAGGGCTAGTTCAGGTTTATAGTTAGGGCTGGTTCAGGTTTATAGTTAGGACTAGTTCAGGTTTATAGTTAGAGCTGGTTCAGGTTTATAGTTAGGACTAGTTCAGGTTTATAGTTAGGACTGGTTCAGGTTTATAGTTAGGGCTGGTTCAGGTTTATAGTTAGAGCTGGTTTAGGTTTATAGTTAGGACTAGTTCAGGTTTATAGTTAGAGCTAGTTCAGGTTTATAGTTAGAGCTAGTTCAGGTTTATAGGTAGGGCAAGTTTAGGTTTATCGTTAGGGCTAGTTCAGGTTTATAGTTAGGGCTAGTTCAGGTTTATAGTTAGGGCTAGTTCAGGTTTAAAGTTAGGGCTAGTTCAGGTTCATTATTAGGACTGGTTCAGGTTTATAATTAGAGCTAGTTCAGGTTTATAGATAGGGTAGGTCCAAATTTATAGTTAGAGCTGTTTCAGGTTTATGGTTAAGGCTGGTTCAGGTTCATGGTTGGGGCTAGTTCAGGTTTATAGATAGGGCAGGTCCAGGTTTATAGATAGGGCATGTTCACGTTTATAGTTAAGGCTGGTTCAGTTTATAGATAGGGCATATCCAGGTTTAAAGTTAGGGCTAGTTCAGGTTCATTATTAGGACTGGTTCAGGTTTATAATTAGAGCTAGTTCAGGTTTATAGATAGGGCTAGTTCAGGTTTATAGATAGGGCAGGTCCAGGCTTATAGTTAGGGCTAGTTCAGGTTTATCGTTAAGGCTGGTTCAGGTTCATAGTTGGGGCTAGTTCAGGTTTATAGTTAGGGCTGGTTCAGGTTTATAGTTAGGACTGGTTCAGGTTTATAGCTAAGGCTGGTTCAGGTTTATAGTTAGGGCTGGTTCAGGTTTATAGTTACTGTTTTTACTTTCATTATTGTTTTTATTAAATCTGCTGCTCTCATTATATCTAATTTATATCAGGTTTGCCCTGGTCCAGCCCCTTGATATGCTGCTATAGGCTTATAGGCTGCTGGGGGATGTTTTCTCTCTCTACTTATGCTGTTTGAGTGTGTGTGTGCGTGTATATGATGTGTCTGTGTGTGTGTGTGTGTGTGAGTGTGTGTGTGTGTGTTTGTGTGTGTGTGTGTGTGTGTCTTAGTGTGTGTATGTGTGTGAGTCTCTCTAAACCTGTTAATTGGGGTCTAAAGAGAGTCCTCCACACAGAAACATCTAAATATTTAGCACCAATCAGCAGCAGCTGCACACACACACACACACATAAATGTATTTAATCTAAATGTTTAGTTTGAATAGTTGAACGTGGGTGAGATCAGTTTAAAGGTTTTACTCCAGACCTGAATCAGTCTGGACCCTGCAGGCTTACCTGCACAGGTGCGGTTGTCAGAGTGCAGCAAGTAGCCGTGGCGGCAGGAGCAGTAGTGCCCCCCGATGTAGTTGTGACAGACGTGGTCACAGAGGAGGTCTTCATCCTTCCGCTCGCTGCACTCGTCCACGTCTGAGGAGACGGAGACATGTTTAATGTGGACTTGTCTCATTGGCTCGTCTTATCTGGAGATAGCATGTCCCGTAAACACTGTGTGACCAGCAGAGACCAGACCCCAGTTCTATGCTGACCCCCCACAGCACTGCAGTGACTGTTGTAACCCCGGTTCTATGCTGCCCCCCCCCCCCCACAGCACTGCAGTGACTGTTGTAACCCCGGTTCTATGCTGCCCCCCCCCCCCCCCCCCCCCCCACAGCACTGCAGTGACTGTTGTAACCCCGGTTCTATGCTGCCTGCCCCCTTCCCCCCCACCCCACCCCACAGCGCTGTAGTGACTGTTGTAACCCCAGTTCTATGCTGCCCCCCCCCCCCCCCCCCCCCCACAGCGCTGTAGTGACTGTTGTAACCCCGGTTCTATGCTGCCTGCCCCCTTCCCCCCCACCCCACCCCACAGCGCTGTAGTGACTGTTGTAACCCCGGTTCTATGCTGCCTGCCCCCTTCCCCCCCCCCCCACAGCGCTGTAGTGACTGTTGTAACCCCAGTTCTATGCTGCCTGCCCCCTTCCCCCCCCCCCCCACAGCGCTGTAGTGACTGTTGTAACCCCGGTTCTATGCTGCCTGCCCCCTTCCCCCCCACCCCACAGCGCTGTAAGTGACTGTTGTAACCCCAGTTCTATGCTGCCCCCCCCCCCCCACAGCGCTGTAGTGACTGTTGTAACCCCGGTTCTATGCTGCCCCCCCCCCCCCCCCCCCACAGCACTGTAGTGACTGTTGTAACCCCGGTTCTATGCTGCCTGCCCCCCCCCCCCACCCCCCCCCCCCACAGCGCTGTAAGTGACTGTTGTAACCCCGGTTCTATGCTGCCTGCCCCCCCACAGCGCTGTAAGTGACTGTTGTAACCCCGGTTCTATGCTGCCTGCCCCCTTCCCCCCCCCCCCCCCCCCACCCCACAGCGCTGCAGTGACTGTTGTAACCCCGGTTCTATGCTGCCTGCCCCCTTCCCCCCCCCCCCACCCCACAGCGCTGTAAGTGACTGTTGTAACCCCGGTTCTATGCTGCCTGCCCCCTTCCCCCCCACCCCACCCCACAGCGCTGTAAGTGACTGTTGTAACCCCGGTTCTATGCTGCCTGCCCCCTTCCCCCCCACCCCACCCCACAGCGCTGCAGTGACTGTTGTAACCCCGGTTCTATGCTGCCTGCCCCCTTCACCCCCCCCCCCCACCCCACAGCGCTGTAAGTGACTGTTGTAACCCCGGTTCTATGCTGCCTGCCCCCTTCCCCCCCCCCCACCCCACAGCGCTGCAGTGACTGTTGTAACCCCGGTTCTATGCTGCTCACCAACAGCGCTGTAGTGAGCCATGAAGCCGGAGTATCGCTCTTCGTTGGAGAAATCGGAGGAGAAGAGAAGGCCCAGGGAGTTTCTGGGGGAGATGATGATCTGCTGGGCCGGCACCGCCTCCGTGTCCGTCTCCTCCCTCCCACAGAACAACGCCAGCACCTCCCCCTCCGCCTCCACCTGGACACACAGGGCGGAGCAGGTTAGCTAACCTCGCTAGGTTAGCAAACAGAGCCAGGTTAGCTAAATTAAACTGCAACACTTGGAACATCATCTGAGTAATTTAATTTAATTCAAATATTGTCTTTTCTGAAATAAACTGGTGAAGAGACTTAACCTTTAGTTATCTTTAAAACAAGTTATTTATATTATTTATGATAACAATTAACAATACTAATAATTATACAAATAATATTATCATTATTATTAACAATATTCAGTCAGTGAAGAGGTTCTCATGCAGGTTTATCTGGTGTTTACACTGAGAGTCAATGACCAGCAGGTCAAACAGAGAGAGCAGTGCATTGTGGGAAGCTGTTCTCTTTTGGGTGTTGCAGCTGCTTGTTGTTGAGGACAAGTTGCCGTGGCGCCGTTACATCATGTGTGTGTGTGTGTGTGTGTGTGTGTGTGTGTATATTAATATTATTATACCATATATAGTATATCTATATATATATGAAGGTTTATATGAAGCCTCTCACCTGCACAGCGTCGTACTCACACAGGTAGGACGGCTCCAGGTCAAAGTGGTGTATTAATATTATTATACCATATATAGTATATCTATATATATATGAAGGTTTATATGAAGCCTCTCACCTGCACAGCGTCGTACTCACACAGGTAGGACGGCTCCAGGTCAAAGTGGCTGAAGTACAGTTTGACACGGAAGCCGTCGGGGACGCTGATGTTCCAGCGGAGCTGCGTGTCTCTGGGGTACGAGGACGGGAAGAGGGGCGACGTCAGGGTGCCGAACATCTGGGCATCAGGGGCCAGGGAGAGCAGCAGCACTAGCAACACACTGACCAGTCATGAAGTTATGGTTATTATTATTATACTAGTATTAGTATTAGAGCAGCAGCACTAGCAACACACTGACCAGTCATGAAGTTATGGTTATTATTATTATACTAGTATTAGTATTAGAGCAGCAGCACTAGCAACACACTGACCAGTCATGAAGTTATGGTTATTATTATTATACTAGTATTAGTATTAGAGCAGCAGCACTAGCAACACACTGACCAGTCATGAAGTTATGGTTATTATTATTATACTAGTATTAGTATTAGAGCAGCAGCACTAGCAACACACTGATCAATACCAGTTATGAAGTTATGGTTATTATTATTATACTAGTATTAGTATTAGAGCAGCAGCACTAGCAACACACTGACCAGTCATGAAGTTATGGTTATTATTATTATACTAGTATTAGTATTAGAGCAGCAGCAATACCAACACACTGATCAATAACAGATATTGTTATTAGTAAGTTATTAGTCATAATGAGTTTTAATGAGTTATGAGTCAGGAGTTATAATGAGTCATAATGAGTTATAATGAGTCATAATGAGTTATAATGAGTAAAAATGAGTCACCATGATTTATGAGTTATGAGTTCAATTGAGTTATAATTAGTCATAATGAGTTATAATTAGTCATAATACGTTATTATGAGCTATGCGTTATAATGAGTCATAATGAGTTATAATGAGTTATAATGAGTAAAAATGAGTCACCATGATTTATGAGTTATGAGTTCAATTGAGTTATAATTAGTCATATTGAGTTATAATTAGTCATAATACGTTATTATGAGCTATGCGTTATAATGAGTTGTAATGAGTTAAAATGAGTCATAATAAGTTATTATGAGTCATGAGTTTTGATGAGTTAAAATGAGTTATAATGAGTCATAATGAGATATTATGAGTCTTGAGTTTTAATGAGTTAAAATGAGTTATTATATTGAGTTATAATCAACTGTAATGAGTTACAATTATTCATAATGAGTTAAAATGAGTTATTATATTGAGTTATAATCAACTATAATGAGTTATAATTATTCATAATGAGTTAGTATGACTCACACATGAGTCACAATGAGTTATAATCAGTTATTATGAGTTATAATGAGGTATAATAACCTTAATTTACAGTGAAACAGCTCAACTAAACATGAACACTCACATCGTAGAAACACATTATTGATCCGGTATTGGTGGACTGATTAATAATAATAGACCTCATGCTATAAATAATAATAATAAATCAATAGACTGACCTCATGCTATAAATAATAATAATAATAATAAATCAATAGACTGACCTCATGCTATAAATAATAATAATAATAATAAATCAATAGACTGACCTCATGCTATAAATAATAATAATAAATCAATAGACTGACCTCATGCTGCAGCTGGACACTTCTGTCTCTGGGTCTCTGTGTCAGTGTCTCTGTCTGTGTCTCTGTCAGTGTCTGTGTGTCTGTCAGTGTCAGTGTCTCTGTCAGTGTCTCTGTCTGTGTCTCTGTGTCAGTGTCTCTCTGTCTGTCTCTCTCTGTCTCTCTGTGTCTGTCTCTCTCTGTCTGTGTCTGTCTGTGTGTGTCTGTCTCTGTCTGTCTCTCTGTGTCTGTCTCTCTCTGTCTGTGTCTGTCTGTGTGTGTCTGTCTCTGTCTGTCTCTCTGTGTCTGTGTCTCTGTGTCTGTCTCTCTGTGTCTGTCTCTCTGTGTCTGTCTGTGTCTCTGTGTCAGTGTCTGTGTCTCTGTGTCTGTCTCTGTGTGTCTGTCTCTGTCTGTCTCTCTGTGTCTGTCTGTCTCTGTGTCTGTCTCTCTGTGTCTGTCTCTGTCTGTCTCTGTGTCTGTCTCTGTCTGTCTCTCTGTGTCTGTCTCTGTCTCTGTGTCAGTCTCTCTGTGTCTGTGTCTGTATGTCTGTCTGTGTCAGTGTCTCTGTGTCTGTCTCTCTGTCTGTCTCTGTGTCAGTGTCTCTGTGTCAGTGTCTCTGTGTCTGTCTCTGTGTCAGTGTCTCTGTGTCAGTGTCTCTGTGTCTGTCTCTGTGTCAGTGTCTCTGTGTCTGTCTCTGTGTCAGTGTCTCTGTGTCTGTCTCTGTGTCAGTGTCTCTGTGTCAGTGTCTCTGTGTGATCTGGACTGGTGGAGCCTGGCGCACTTCACTCTTGTGTATGACGTGTCAGAGAGGCACTGCGTCATCACGTTCGGTCTGTGAGGGGAGGGGCTTCGGGGGAGTAATGCTTAGTAGTACAGAAGTGTGTGTGTGTGTGTGTGTGTGTGTGTGTGTGTGTGTGTGTGTGTGTGTGTGTGCGTGTGTGTGTGTGTGTGCGTGTGTGTGTGTGCGTGTGTGCGTGTGTGTGTGTGTGCGTGTGTGTGTGTGTGCGTGTGTGTGTGTGCGTGTACGTGTGTGTGCGTGTGAGTGTGTGTGTGCGTGCGTGTGTGTGTGTGTGCGTGTGTGCGTGTGAGTGTGTGCGTGTGTGTGTGTGTGCGTGTGTGTGTGTGCGTGTACGTGTGTGTGCGTGTGAGTGTGTGTGTGCGTGCGTGTGAGTGTGTGTGTGTTCATTGAACATTTATGACCCTCCTCTGTAATCCATCCGCCCGGTACCATGGTGACCTGAACACTGAGCTCTATATTGTTATGATGGTTCAGTCAGAGGTTTAAGGGGGGCTCCGGTCCTGCTCCGCCGGTCCTCCTCCGCCGGTCCTCCTCCGCCGGTCCTGCTCCGCCGGTCCTCCTCCGCCGGTCCTCCTCCGCCGGTCCTCCTCCGCCGGTCCTCCTCCGCCGGTCCTCCTCGCCTCCTGACCCGGTCCTCCTCGCCTCCAACTCGTCTCCTTCCCGGTTCTCCTCCCCCGGTCTCCTCGCCTCCTCCCCGGTTCTCCTCCCCCCGGTCTCCTCGCCTCCTCCCCGGTTCTCCTCCCCCCGTCTCCTCGCCTCCTCCCCGGTTCTCCTCCCCCGGTCTCCTCGCCTCCTCCCCGGTTCTCCTCCCCCGGTCTCCTCCCCCGGTCTCCTCGCCGGTTCTCCTTCCCCGGTCTCCTCGCCTCCTCCCCGGTTCTCCTCCCCCGGTCTCCTCCCCCGGTCTCCTCCCCGGTTCTCCTCCCCCGGTCTCCTCCCCGGTTCTCCTCCCCCGGTCTCCTCGCCTCCTCCCCGGTTCTCCTCCCCCGGTCTCCTCGCCTCCTCCCCGGTTCTCCTCCCCCGGTCTCCTCGCCATGCCGAGCCGACAGAAGCAGCTCGTGTTCTCGGTCTCCGGGCTCCTCGGCCTCTCGTGCGCGCTGACTGCCGCGGTGGCCACCGGCCTGCCGTTGTGGCTCAGCGGGTCCGTGCTGTGCCGGACCGGGGCCGAGCTGGTCAACGCCACCGGACCCGAACTGGACAAGTTCCTGGGAGAGCTGAACTATGGGCTCTTCCACGGGCAGAGGGTGAAGCAGTGCGGGCTGGGGGGGAGGCTGTCCCGCTTCTCATGTGAGTATTAACGTTGTATATATCCATCCAATGTGTATAGACATGTACATATACACACATACAAATATATATATATCTATATATAGATATATAGATATAGGAATAATACAATACATACATGTATATATAGGAATTATATATATATATAGGAATATTACAATAAATATAAATATATTATTTATGTATTTTATTATTCATACATATTTATTTTATTATTCATATATAGGTATATATATTTGTAATATAAATATATTATCCTGGATACTGTTTAAATAATGATGTACAAAAAGTTATAAAGTTTAAAGTTATATAGTTCAAAGGTTTAAAGTTATAACGTTTAAAGTTATAAAGTTTAAAGTTATAAGGCTTAAAGTTTAAAGTTGTACAGTTATAAAGTTTAAAGTTGTACAGTGTAACGTTTTAAGTTATAAAGTCAGTGGTTCTAAACAGCTTTAAAAATTATACAGTCAGAGTTGACACATGATCGAATATTATATATATATATATATATATATATATATATATATATATACATAATATACATACTATACTACCACAGACCAGTAACCACAGACCAGATACCACAGATCAGATACCAGAGACCACAAACCAAATGCCAGATACAGCAGACCAGATACCACAGACCAGATACCAGAGACCAATTACCAGATACCACAGACCAAATGCCAGATACCATAGACCAAATACCACAGACCAGATACCAGAGACCACAGACCAGATACCACAGACCAAATACCAGATACCACAGACCAGATACCACACAACATATACCACAGATCAATTATCAGATAGCACAGACCAGATACCAGAGACCACATACCAGATACCACAGACCAAATTCGAGATACCACAGACCAGATAACACAGACCAGATACCAGAGACCAATTACCAGATACCACAGACCAGATACCAGAGACCAATTACCAGATACCACAGACCAAATGCCAGATACCATAGACCAAATACCACAGACCAGATACCAGAGACCACATACCAGATACCACAGACCAAATTCGAGATACCACAGACCAGATAACACAGACCAAATACCAGAGACCAGATACCACAGAACAGAGGCCACAGAGCAATTACCAGATACCACAGACCAGAGACCACAGACCAGATAATACAGAACAGATACCACATACCAATTACCACAGACCAGATACCAGAGACCAAATACCACAGACCAGATACCAGAGACCAGATACAAATTCAATTCAGTTTATTTTGTATAGCCCAATATCACAAATTACGAATTTGCCTCAGAGGGCTTTACAATCTGTACACATACGACATCCCTGACCTTTGACCTCACATCGAATCAGGAACAATCCCAAATAATAGAGAAAACCCTTTCAGGGTAAAAAAGGGAAGAACCTTTCAGGAGAGCAACAGAGGAGGATCCCTCTCCCCGGATGGACAGAAGAAGGGCCAAGGCAGGAGGCATCAGACACCTCCAGGTCCAATGGACCCTATGAGACGTGAAGTCACAACGACTCCGGGGAGGAAGCAGAGTTAATAAGGTGCAATGGAGAGATGTAAATTCATCCATAAGGAGAGAGAGAAGAGGAGATAGGTGCTCAGTGTATCCTAAAACATCCCCCAGCAGCCTATAAGCCTATAGCAGCATATCTAGGGGCTGGACCAGGGAAAACCTGATATAAATTAGATATAATGAGAGCAGCAGATTTAATAAAAACAATAATGAAAGTAAAAACAGTAATATAATTGATTAAATATAATAATAAAAATGCTAATTAAAGCTGCGAGCAGCGATGGACGGGTTTTGAGATTTTGAGAGATTCTTTACAGTGGTGTTGGATGCCAGGGCAATGCCATCTACAGAAACCACATCACCAGATAATTGATCTCTGAGGTGTTCAGGGCCAGTAAAACAACTTCAGTTTTGTCTGAGTTTAACATCAGGAAGTTGCAGGTCATCCATGTTTTTACGTCTTTAAGACATTCTTGAATTTTAGCGAGCTGGTTGGTCTCCTCTGGTTTGATCGATCGTCTGCATAGCAATGAAAGTTTATGGAGTGTTTCCTGATAATGTTGCCCAAAGGAAGCATATATAAGGTAAATAAAAGCACAGAACCTTGTGGAACTCCGTGATTAACGCTGGTGGTCATTGAGGCTTCATCGTTTACAAAAACAAATTGAGATCGATCTGATAAATATGATTTAAACCAACTTAGTAACTGAAATGCAAATCGACTGATCCAGTCTCTGTATGTATATATACATGTATATATATATATATATATATATATATATATATATATACACATATATATATATATCTGTACATGTACATGTAATAATAATTCATTGTTTAATAGATGTTGATTTCTGGGTTAAAAGCTGCTTAAATAACAAACAAGTATACTCTGAAACACCTGGGCCCTATTCCTCCAGACCAGTACAGAGATGAGTCCTTTATCAGCACTAAGGTCTAACAAGACCAGTACAGAGATGAGTCCTTTATCAGCACTAAGGTCTAATAATACCTGTACAGAGATGAGTCCTTTATCAGCACTAAGGTCTAACAAGACCAGTACAGAGATGAGTCCTTTATCAGCAATAAGGTCTAACAAGACCAGTACAGAGATGAGTCCTTTATCAGCACTAAGGTCTAACAAGACCAGTACAGAGATGAGTCCTTTATCAGCAATAAGGTCTAACAAGACCAGTACAAAGATGAGTCCTTTATCTGATGCTTTAGGAAGTCATTAGTAATCTTCACCAGTGCTGTCTCTGTGCTGTGGTGTTTTCTAAATCCTGACTGAAACTCCTCAAATAAACTATTATGATGTAGAAAGGAGGGATTGCTCCCTCCAGGTGGGGGCAAACTGCCTACCCCAAGCGAAGGAGTTCAAGTATCTCGGGGTCTTGTTCACGAGTGAGGGTAAGGTGGAGCGGGAGATCGATAGGCGGATCGGTGCGGCTGCAGCAGTAAAACAGGCGCTGTACCGGTCCGTCTTGGTGAAGAGGGAGCTGAGCCGGAAGGCAAAGCTCTCCATTTACTGGTCGGTCTACGTTCCAACCCTCACCTATGGTCACGAACTCTGGGTCGTGACCGAAAGAACGAGGTCTCGGATACAAGCGGCCGAAATGAGCTTCCTCCGTAGGGTGGCCGGGCTCAGCCTTAGAGATAGGGTAAGGAGCTCGGACATCAGGGGGGAGCTTGGAGTCGAGTCGCTGCTCCTTCGTGTCCAAAGGAGTCAGCTGAGGTGGTTCATCTAGTCAGGACGCCTCCTGGACGCCTCCCATTAGAGGTTTTCCGGGCACGTCCAACTGGTAGGAGGCCCCGGGGAAGACCGAGGACACGCTGGAGGGATTATATCTCCCGGCTGGCCTTGGAACGCCTCGGGATCCCCCAGAATGAGCTGGAAAGTGTTGCTGGTGAGAGGGAAGCCTGGGTCGGCCTGCTGAACCTGCTGCCACCGTGACCCGACCCCGGTTAAGCGGGTGATAATGGATGGATGGATGGATGGATGTAGAAAGTCACACAACTGATTTGCGACTACTTTCTCAAGGATCTTAGAGAGGAAGGGAAGGTTAGAGATCGGTCTGTAGTTAGCCAACACCTCTGGATTAAGAGTGGGCTTCTTCAGGAGAGGTTTAATTACAGCTACTTTGAAGGAATGTGGTACATGGCCTGTTAGCAAAGACACATTAACAATATCCAACAGAGAGATGCCAATTAAAGGCAACACGTCACCGTCTACTTCTTCAGAGGGGCTATACCTGTTTTTCAGGTTGAATGTGAAAGACTAAGAACAAGGCTTTCAAATGAGTTGTAGTTTAGTTTAGGTTTAGGATTCATTAATAGGCTTGAGTCAAAGATGGCTGCTACTCCACCTCCTCGGCCGGTGCCTCGAGGAATGTGAGTATTAATATGACTTGGAGGAGTTGATTCATTTAGGCTGACATATTCTTCATGGCTCAGCCAGGTTTCAGTAAGACACAATAAATCAATGTGATTGTCTGATATTAAATCATTTACTAATACAGCTTTAGATGACAGAGATCTAATATTTAGGAGTCCACATTTAATTCTCCTGTTTTGTTGCACTGTGGCAGTAGTGATGTTAACCTGTATGAGGTTATTTTGTATGACTCCTCTTCTGGTTACTTTTGATTTAATTAATTTAAGTGGCCGTGGGACAGACACAGTCTCTATAGAGTTAAGGTTAAGGGTGGGTAACTGCTCCAATGGAAGTGCAGAGAAGGGTGGAAGACTACAACTCTGCTTCAGCTTCCTGATCTGAACTCTGGGTCATGGATTAAGTCCGTTAATCAACTTCGCCATGTTCACAGAAATGAGACGCGCTCCATCCCAAGTGGGATGAATGCCGTCTGGACTCATCAGATCAGGCTTTCCCCAGAAAGTCTTCCAGTTATCTATGTAGCCCACATTGTTTGCTGGGCACCACCTGGACAACCAGCGGTTGAATGACGACATGCAGCTATACATGTCATCATTGATCAGATTGGGGAGAGGGCCAGAGAAAACTACGGTGTCCGACATTGTCTTGGCATAAGTACACACCGATTCCACATTAATTTTAGTGACCTCCGACCGCCGCAGTCGGGAGTCATTACCGCCGGCGTGTATTATAATCTTACTGTAACTACGCTCATCTTTAGCCAGCAGTTTTAAACAAGATTCAATGTCGCCCGCTCTGGCCCCCGGGATGCATATGACTTTGGTCCCTGGCTTCCCTATCTTCACGTTTCTGACTATGGAGCTACCTATAACCAGAGTGGGTTTCTATGAATATGAATAAGACGGCACTTTGCTGCAACATATCACGTTACCATGACTACATAAAAAAATATTGTGTACAATTGTGGGTATTTATTTCATACTTTTTACTACATTTCAAATAATCTATTTAGTCGTTTTTGTCAAAACAGCTTCAATAACAACGAAATGTTTGAATAATAAATCTGTGTAAAATAATTATATATATATATATATATATATATATATATATATATATATACACTACCGTTCAGAAGTTTGGGGTCACACAGACAATTTCGTGTTTTCTATGAAAACTCAGACTTTTATTTATCAAATGAGTTGCAAAATGAATAGAAAATATAGTCAAGAAATTGACAAGGTTAGCAATAATGATTTTTATTTGAAATATTAATTTTGTTCTTCAAACTTTGCTTTCATCAAAGAATGCTCCATTTGCAGCAGTGTTATAGCTTCTCTCATTAGCATAACTGTTTCAGCTGTGCTAACATCATTGCACAATGGTTTTCAAGGGTTTTCAATGGTTTTCAAGGGTTTTCTAATCATCATTAGTCTTCTAAGAACACAATGTACCATTATAACACTGGAGTGATAGTTGTGGAAATGGGCCTCTATACACCTCTGTAGATATTTCATTAAAAACAGACGTTTCCACCTAGAAGTCATTTACCACATCAACAATGTATAGAGTGTATTTCTGATTAATTTAATGTTATCTTCATTGAAGAAAACAGTGCTTTTCTTTGAAAAATAAGGACATTTCTAAGTGACCCCAAACTTTTGAAGGGTAGTGTATATAATTTCTGCTTGCATTCCTCTTATTTTATGTATTTTTATGATCCATCTTTAATCCTTAATGTTGTTGTGTAAATGTAATTTATCGGGCTGAACACCCACGTGTCCTCCTCTTTGTTTACCCTTTTTTTTTTTTACATCTCCATGCTTCCATTGGTAACTGCGTGTTTAACGTCACATTGCAATGAATTGTGGGTAATTCCCTTAGGCAAAGTTGGCATCTAATGCTGATTTACGGAAAGGGTTCATAAAGAGCTATAAAAAGGTCTTAGAGCCTCAAACACTCGGCGATGAGACAGTGGGACAGAACTAAACCCTCAAAGTCTGTGAGTCCGTAAGGGTGGAGATTGGGATTGGGGCCATAGAGTACAGACCAGATACCACAGATCACAGACCGCAAAGTAGATACAGTAGACCACAGACCGCAAAGTAGATACCGTAGACCAGATACCACAGATCACAGACCACAAAGTTAGATACCGTAGACCACAGACCAGATACCACAGAGCAGATCCTAGATTGTTTACTGGTCCCAGTTAATGAAAGCAGCCAGCCTTCACTAATCAGGTTTCTGCCTGACTGGATCAGAACAGACAGACAATGCTGCTCTGTTCTTGTTGTATGAATACATGATGCATCAGCACCATGTGTGTGTGGGGGGGGGGGGACCATATTTCCCTCCGCAATGTAGTAGTAAAGAGTAAAGTAAATACTTTATTATTGTAAAAAGCAAAACTACAGACCCCTTAGGTTTTTGAGGTGGAGGACCAGCATGCACCTGGGCAGAGAGACCGCAGCATTGTTGTCTTTAATGTCTTTATATTTATCCTGTTATTTGTAATTTAAATATGTATGTACGATGAGAGTGTATGTGAAACCGGAGTCAAATTCCATGTATGTGTACACATACATGGCCAATAAAGATGATTCTGATTCTTTCTTCTGTTGTTGTCGGTCTACATTAATAAAGCAGCAGAAGAAGAAATGTGTCAGTGAGCTCTGGATTTCAGCCTCGACACCTTAATCTCTCCCAGTCTTCCCAGACCTGCTGAACGCCATCCCAGTGGTCCTCCACGTGTCCGTCATCTTCTTCTGTGGTGTCGTCATCCTCTTCTCGTCGGTGGTCACCGGCTTCTTCTTCTTCAACGCCTTCGGCCGACCATACGAGACGCTGCAAGGCCCCATGGGACTTTACCTGTGGACCTTCATCTGCTGTGAGAAACATCATCTGTCTCTGATAGTACTGCTGACATGAGAGAAGATACCAGTACTACTAAAAGTACTGCTTATAGCTCAGGTAGTCTTTGTGGGGACCTGTCCATGAGTCCAGATGAAGACATGGAGACACGATCAGAAAGTACATCAGTGTGTACTCAGAAGTACACATCCTGTTATTGCTTGAATATGCAGACAATCGTCAACATCTCTTCTTGTTTATTAGCACTTTGAACTCAGATGAGACAGAAACTTAAACCACAGACATAATCAAATGATAACACCTGGACTTTATAAGTGCAGAAATGACATATACTGTATTCTTGTGCAATAATTACATTCATACTAGTGCAATAATAACATATATTCTAGTGCAATAATTACATTTATACTAGTGTATTATACTGGTCCGATACACCTGTGGTTCTCAACCTTTTTTCAGCGATGTAACTATGGACATTCTTTTTCAGTAAAAGTAACCAGCACTAATCATTTTTG
The DNA here is from genome assembly GCF_009769545.1 of Cyclopterus lumpus. Classification (NCBI taxonomy): domain Eukaryota; kingdom Metazoa; phylum Chordata; class Actinopteri; order Perciformes; family Cyclopteridae; genus Cyclopterus; species Cyclopterus lumpus. The sequence continues at coordinate 21,604,414 of NC_046978.1, read as the reverse complement.
GTTGAACTTTTTTGTGCCATCAGTGTCTGATTTAATTTATGATATATCAAATTCAGTTTCAGGATTGATGCACTTAAATGTCTCTTACTGATAGCACTTTGTAGTTTAACACTTTAGTAGCACTTAAATGTCTCTTACTGATAGTACTTTGTAGTTTAACGTTATTGAAGAAATTGTACTTGCTTGATTCTTGTTGTTCTGAGTTTGGACTCATGGTTTAATGCACTTATTGTAAGTCACTTTGGATAAAAGCGTCAGCTAAATGACATGAAATGTAATGTGATGCACATTTAAAATATATATTTTTAAATCTCACGATGCCCCTGCAGGGCCTTGACGTACCCCCACTAAAGAAGTAACTTCCTGTTTGTGCTGCAGGGCTGAGCAGCTGTGTGGTGATGATTCTGTTTGCATCGGAGGTGAAACTTCATCATCTGTCCAATCGGATCTCCAACTTCAACGAGGTGAACTTCGTCTTCCAGACATACACCGAACGCTACGACCGCTCCTTCTGGCTCTTCTTCCTCATCTTCCTCCTCCACGGACTCAATTTCTTGCTGATCCGACTGGCAGGAATCCAGTTCCCTTTCCAGGAGAGCAAAGATTGTGACCTGAGTGGGGGGGCGGCCGACCTCATGTACTGAGAGCCGCAGAGAAACGGGAGAATGTAAAGGACAACAGATTAAAGGGTTACTCTACAACATGTCAATGGACTGTACTTGTATTTCTCTTTTCTAGTCTACTGACCACTCAAAGCTCTTTATCACTACATGTCATCATACACTGATGGAAGGGGCTACCATGAAGGGAAGAGCTACCATGAAGGGAGGAGCTACCATGAAGGGAGGGGCTAACATGAAGGGAGGGGCTACCATGATGGGAGGAGCTACCATGAAGGGAGGGGCTACCATGAAGAGAGGGAATACCATGATGAGAGGGGCTACCATGAAGAGAGGGAATACCATGATGGGAGGAACTACCATGAAGGGAGGGGCTACCATGAAGAGAGGGAATACCATGAAGGGAGGGGCTACCATGAAGAGAGGGAATACCATGAAGGGAGGGGCTACCATGAAGAGAGGGAATACCATGAAGGGAGGGGCTACCATGAAGAGAGGGAATACCATGAAGGGAGGGGGAATACCATGAAGAGAGGGAATACCATGATGAGAGGGAATACCATGATGGGAGGAACTACCATGAAGGGAGGGGCTACCATGAAGAGAGGGAATACCATGATGAGAGGGGCTACCATGAAGGGAGGGGCTACCATGAAGGGAGGGAATACCATGATGAGAGGGGCTACCATGAAGGGAGGGGCTACCATGATGGAAGGGGCTACCATGAAGAGAGGGAATACCATGATGGGAGGAACTACCATGAAGGGAGGGGCTACCATGATGGAAGGGGCTAACATGAAGGGAGGGCTACCATGAAGGGAGGGAATACCATGATGAGAGGGGCTACCATGAAGAGAGGGAATACCATGATGGGAGGAACTACCATGAAGGGAGGGGCTACCATGATGGAAGGGGCTAACATGAAGGGAGGGCTACCATGAAGGGAGGAACTACCATGATGGGAGGAACTACCATGAAGGGAGGAGCTACCATGAAGAGAGGGAATACCATGAAGGGAGGGGCTACCATGATGGGAGGAGCTACCATGAAGGGAGGGGCTACCATGAAGAGAGGGAATACCATGAAGGGAGGGGCTACCATGATGGGAGGAACTACCATGTTAGATATTATTTTATGACAAACCGAGATCAGCTCATGTATTGAACGTCATAGAGGGTTAGGGGTTAACTAACTTCACAGAGGGTTAGGGGTTAACTAACTTCACAGAGGGTTAGGGGTTAACTAACTTCATAGAGGGTTAGGGGTTAACTAACTTCATAAAGAGTTAAGGGTTAACTAACTTCACAGAGGGTTAGGGGTTAACTAACTTCACAGAGGGTTAGGGGTTAACTAACTTCACAGAGGGTTAGGGGTTAACTAACTTCACAGAGGGTTAGGGGTTAACTAACTTCATAGAGGGTTAGGGGTTAACTAACTTCATAAAGAGTTAAGGGTTAACTAACTTCATAGAGGGTTAAGGGTTAACTAACTTCATAGAGGGTTAAGGGTTAACTAACTTCATAGAGAGTTAAGGGTTAACTAACTTCATAGAGGGTTAAGGGTTAACTAACTTCATAGAGTTAAGGGTTAACTAACTTCATAGAGGGTTAAGGGTTAACTAACTTCATAGAGAGTTAAGGGTTAACTAACTTCATAGAGGGTTAAGGGTTAACTAACTTCATAGAGGGTTAGGGGTTAACTAACTTCATAGAGGGTTAAGGGTTAACTAACTTCATAGAGTTAAGGGTTAACTAACTTCATAGAGGGTTAAGGGTTAACTAACTTCATAGAGGGTTAGGGGTTAACTAACTTCATAGAGGGTTAAGGGTTAACTAACTTCATAGAGTTAAGGGTTAACTAACTTCATAGAGGGTTAAGGGTTAACTAACTTCATAGAGGGTTAGGGGTCAACTAATGTCATAGAGGGTTAAGGGGTTAACTATCGTCATAGAGTGTTAAGGGTTAACTAAACAGAGACTTGGTGCCTCTTATACCAGCTAATCCTGATCATCTCAATATAAATAATTCACAAAGAAAAGCATTATTTCGAATATGAATATAACAAGGTAAGTCTTTAGATCATACAAATAAATCAAATAATATGATTTGTAATCAAAACAAAATATATGGCTCTAACACTCCAGCCCCTAATTGCTTTGAGTACAGCAATTATACAATAGAACCAATATTCAAACACAAATAGCTGTATATTACATACCTTTTTCAATTTAAAAATGTTGCTCAGAGTCCATAGATAAAGGTCATCTTTAAGTTCATATAATCCTTTTCAAACTCAGAGCTTCTTGATAGGTCTCTGTAGAACAATTGTTCTTGTTTTAACTAGGACGAGTAGTTTACTTCCTGGCACCGTCCTAGAACCCAGGAGTTTCTAGAACCCAGGAGTTTCTAGGAGCCGAATCATCCACAATAACAACGAGGTCTCCGGGTAGAAAGTTCCTTTTCATTTCATTCCACTTATTTCGCTGTTGCATGATTGGAAGGTATTCCTTGACCCATCTCTTCCAGAAAGCCAGACCTGAAACCGTGTTGAGTAGAAGCAAATGATAAGGTGTTAAAGGTTCCACATAATTTAAGTTTGTTGTTATTGTTGTGATGGGTCTATCATTCATTATAGCTTCCACCTCACATAAGGCTGTTTGCCAGGCCTCATCATCCAGAACTTGTTCTTTTTTTCGCTTGTGGTACACCCCATGGTGGGGTATATACCACACCTTGCCATCATTCTGATGCAGGTCCTTTGCTGGTAATTTCTCCACATAGCCCTTGTCAATTACATCTTTCATGAAACTCTTGTAGTCTTCTGCCTAAACAGCATCTTTATTCAACTTCCTAGCCAGGTAGTATGCTCGCTGCTCTGCTATGTGGTAATTGTTGGGCATGATGATATCACTATTACGAAGTGGCAAAGGCAAATAATAGTGATCATCTTTTAATGTGTGGCACTTGATACCAGATTCATGAAAATACGGCCTTCAACTGACATTTGAGGTTTCCCCTCATATTCTCTCTCTGGGAAATCGTGGTGGTACTGGTTTACGAGAAGGGTCTCCAGTTCAATTGAAGTGTGGTTTACTGATGCCATTGGCCTTCCAAACTTATCCACAGCTGAAGATGACTTGAGTGGTCCATTTACCACCCATCCTAAGAGGGTTCTTACAGCGTAGGGACCATTGCCTTGGCTATTTATGATTTGCCAGAACTCCATTGCCTTTGGGACATCTACTCCAATTAGGAGTTCCACTTCCGCATCAACTTCTTGTACCTTTATCTCCTTCAAGTAAGGCCACCTGACGAGATATTTTTGAGAGAAAATGTTTCTTTTTGTCACTGGTATCTTTGTTTGAGTGTATGTCTTTTGAAGCTCAATAAAGTTATTCTCATCCAAATCACCCACTTGTAGTCCAGTTATTTCAAAACTACTCACTGGTTTCCTTTGACCCATTGTTTGCAGAAGCACTTAAGTCTTCCTTCCTGTCTCATTGAGTTGTCTCATTAGAGTCTCCAGAATGTTGCTGTGCTGCCAGGGTCAAGAAATGCATAGGTTAGTATTGTTTTGCTGCCTTTGGAAGCTTTTACTTGTACTGGTACTATTGCCAACATCCTCCTCCTTTTCTAATGATACAGGAGTTCCACTGATCAATCCTTTTGTCTGATTGGTCCCTCTCTCCTTCGGTTCATTCTTTGCAGATGTGTCAATGAGTAGTATACTAGGGACAGTATTGGCAAGTCATTCTTCTTTTACAAGTTTTGCTCATATGTCCCCTCGTTAGGCAACCAAAGCAGATGTCATTTTCTTTCAACAATTTTATTTGTTTATTTTATTTTTTGGTAGACAGTATCTAAGGAGTATATAATATAATATATATATATATATATATATAATAATAATCCATTTAATTTATATAGTGCTTTTTAAGGTACTCAATGACACTTTACATGTTACATTCATACACTGTAGTCACAGCTACGGAGAGCAATTCGGGGTTGAGTGTCTTGCTCAAGGACACATCGACTAGGCCGGGATTGAACCACCAACCCCCTGATTGAAAGACGGACCTGCTAACCACTGACCCATAGTCGCCCCATAGTAGTATATAGTCGTATATACATATACAAAACATCACCATAATCCATCACAGACATAAAAGTAGCAGCAACAAGTCTCTTTAGCATCAAAAGAAAAGTAAGACTTATTTCTGAAATGGAAACCCAGCCTCATCTTCAACTTCTTCACAAGCTGCTGAATGTGAGGTTTAAAAGAGAGAGAATCATCAATTAAGAATCCCAAGTATTTATATGACGATACAGACTCAATCACATTGCCCTGAAATGTAATTATAGCTGGAAGGTTTTTTCTTTGAGTTTGTAAACATCATCAGCTTTGTTTCGTCAGGATTCAAAATTAATTTCAACTCGTAAAAAGTCTGTTGAACTGTATCAAAGCTTTTTGCAACTGAAAGAGAGCCTGATGCTGTGTAGGAGCAGAGCAGTAAATAATAGTATCATCTGCATAAAAGTGAAAATTTGCATTTGGCACACTTTGACCCATACTGTTTATATAAATTGTTAATAAAAGTGGTCCTAGGGCCGAACCCTGGGGCACACCCTTTATTACATTAAGAGAGCTAGAGGTGATGCCTTCAGCCTGGACACACTGTGATCTGTTTGATAAATAATTTTCAAACCAACAGACAGTTTGTTCTGACAGTCCAATTGTAAGAAGTCTATGCTTCATTATTCCATGATCGACAGTGTCAAAAGCCAAGACAAGTCAATAAAAAGGGCTGCACAGTGGTGCTTGTTGTCCAAGGATTCAATCAAATCGTTTACTACCTTTAATGCTGCTGTGGTTGTTTTTTTCTAAAACCTGATTGATAGTCAGATAAAATATTGTTTGCGATTAAAATCTCCTTAAGTTGCTCACTCACGAGGGATTCTAGTGTCTTAGCTAAAACAGACAGTTTGGAGATAGGCCTGTAATTGTTTAAAAGTGTGGGGTCTCCTTTTAACAGGGGGAGAACAAAGGCAGACTTCCATTTAAGGGAAATTTCTTTGAGACTAAGGAGAGATTAAAAAGATTTTTAAAAAGTTTAAGGGCTTTGTGCACCTCGGCGACAGTAACAGGCTTAAAACTGAAAGACTGACTAACATTTTCCTGACGACCAAAACAAACGGGATTTCTCATGAAGATGGTTTAGAGCAGGGGTGTCAAACATACGGCCCGCGGGCCGGAACCGGCCCCCAAGGAGGTTCGATCAGGCCCGCAGGATAATTTGAAAGTGGAAAAAATGCATAAAAGACATGGAATTAATATTTTTAATTCGCTGCAATTCATGGATTATCCGCTAAGGGGAGCACTCTTTCCATCAGAGTAGAAGACAAGCCGCATCACTGAGACAGACTGAAAACAGCAGACGGTATCAATGCGCCATCTGCTGCTTGTTACGACGTTGTTAATACCTTGGTCTCTACCTCTCCGCTACACCCTCATTAGCCAAAATGTCGTTATCCAAACGGAGAAAAGTAGATAAGGAGTGTAGAATTTTCAAAGAAAAATGGACCACGTCCTATTTATTTACAGAGATGGACGGAAAACCTTTGTGCTTGGTGTGTTTGCAACAAGTTTCGGTATTGAAGGAATATAATATTCGACGCCACTACGAGACTCATCACAGCGAAAAATATGACGGCTTGCAAGGACAACTGAGAAGAGATAAGATTAACGAATTGCTGGCGGGTCTGAGGAAACAGCAGTCAACTTTCATCCAGAGCCGAGAAGTCAGTGAAGCAGCGGTAAAAGCCAGCTACCTAATTGCTAGCGAAATAGCATTAGCATCGAAGCCGTATTCCGACGGTGACTTTGTTAAACGATGCATGATGAAGGCGGCTGAACTTGTATGTCCCGAGAAGCGACAAGCTTTTGCCAATATTAGCCTGACGAGGAATACTATGATAAAAGTAAATTGCACATTTGTCTAAGGAAATATGAGGTGTTTCATGAAATGTTTTGTAAAAGAATAGTTCATTAAATTTCAATATTTTCCTAATGTTCTTGTGCTTCTTTACACCAAAACAAAGGAAAGACATGATATTTTGGTTATTTATAGCAGAGTATGGTATAATTTTCATGGTCCGGCCCACTTGACATCTCCCTAGGCCGTATGTGGCCCACGATGCGAAATGAGTTTGACACCCCTGGTTTAGAGGGTCAAACAGGGAACCAGAGGCAATTAAAACAGTCAAGCATTAAGGCTTTGAGATGTCATTAGAGTCCTTGACAATAATTTCGTAGATTTCTTTTCACTTTTATCTTAACTTAAAATCATAAGTCTAGCGTGAGGTCAAAGACTGAGTTGATGTCCCGTTCTAGATAAAGAAATAAAACCAGAGACTTCCTCTTATACCAGCTGATCCTCAACAGCTAAATATAAATAATTCACAAAGAAAAACATTATTTCGAATATGAATATAACATCAATTTAAGGAAAGTCTTTAGATCATACAAATAAATCAAATAACATGATTTGTAATCAAAACTAAATATATGGCTCCAACCTGGTACTAGTATTAGTACTTATACTAGTACTGTAGAACTGATAAAGTACTCAGATCGTTTGCATCAGTACTAATACCACAGTGTAGAAATACTGTTACAACAAAGGTATTGAACATTTTACTAAATATAACCTTCAAAATGTACTTAAAGTAGAAGTACTCATTCTGCATAATAATATATAGTAAATACATGAATACTTAATACTAATAATCTGAATCAAGAAACTAAAGCCGTCAGATTAATGTAGAGCAGTAAAAGTACAAAATTTAAGATGTAGTACAAGGTCCCCGCCCCGCCACCACCCTGACCCGCCACCACCCTGACCCGTCTCCACCCTGACCCGTCTCCACCCTGACCCGTCTCCACCCTGACCCGCCACCACCCTGACCCGTCTCCACCTTGACCCGTCTCCACCCTGACCCGTCTCCACCCTGACCCGTCTCCACCCTGACCCGTCTCCACCCTGACCCGTCTCCACCCTGACCCGTCTCCACCCTGACCCGTCTCCACCCTGACCCGTCTCCACCCTGACCCGCCACCACCCTGACCCGTCTCCACCCTGACCCGCCACCACCCTGACCCGCCACCACCCTGACCCGTCTCCACCCTGACCCGTCTCCACCCTGACCCGTCTCCACCCTGACCCGTCTCCACCCTGACCCGTCTCCACCCTGACCCGTCTCCACCTTGACCCGTCTCCACCCTGACCCGTCTCCACCCTGACCCGTCTCCACCCTGACCCGTCTCCACCCTGACCCGCCACCACCCTGACCCGTCTCCACCCTGACCCGCCACCACCCTGACCCGTCTCCACCCTGACCCGTCTCCACCCTGACCCGTCTCCACCCTGACCCGCCACCACCCTGACCCGCCACCACCCTGACCCGTCTCCACCCTGACCCGCCACCACCCTGACCCGCCACCACCCTGACCCGTCTCCACCCTGACCCGTCTCCACCCTGACCCGTCTCCACCTTGACCCGTCTCCACCCTGACCCGTCTCCACCCTGACCCGTCTCCACCCTGACCCGTCTCCACCCTGACCCGCCACCACCCTGACCCGTCTCCACCCTGACCCGCCACCACCCTGACCCGCCACCACCCTGACCCGTCTCCACCCTGACCCGTCTCCACCCTGACCCGTCTCCACCCTGACCCGTCTCCACCCTGACCCGCCACCACCCTGACCCGCCACCACCCTGACCCGCCACCACCCTGACCCGCCACCACCCTGACCCGTCTCCACCCTGACCCACCACCACCCTGACCCGTCTCCACCCTGACCCGTCTCCACCCTGACCCGTCTCCACCCTGACCCACCACCACCCTGACCCGTCTCCACCCTGACCCACCTCCAACCTGACCCGTCTCCACCCTGACCCACCACCACCCTGACCCACCACCACCCTGACCCGTCTCCACCCTGACCCGTCTCCACCCTGACCCGTCTCCACCCTGACCCACCACCACCCTGACCCAACACCACCCTGACCCGTCTCCACCCTGACCCGCCACCACCCTGACCCGTCTCCACCCTGACCCACCACCACCCTGACCCGTCTCCACCCTGACCCGTCTCCACCCTGACCCGTCTCCACCCTGACCCACCACCACCCTGACCCGTCTCCACCCTGACCCACCTCCACCCTGACCCGTCTCCACCCTGACCCATCACCACCCTGACCCACCACCACCCTGACCCGTCTCCACCCTGACCCGTCTCCACCCTGACCCGTCTCCACCCTGACCCACCACCACCCTGACCCGTCTCCACCCTGACCCGTCTCCACCCTGACCCGCCACCACCCTGACCCACCACCACCCTGACCCGTCTCCACCCTGACCCGTCTCCACCCTGACCCGTCTCCACCCTGACCCGTCTCCACCCTGACCCACCACCACCCTGACCCAACACCACCCTGACCCGTCTCCACCCTGACCCGTCTCCACCCTGACCCGTCTCCACCCTGACCCAACACCACCCTGACCCGTCTCCACCCTGACCCGTCTCCACCCTGACCCGTCTCCACCTTGACCCGTCTCCACCCTGACCCGTCTCCACCCTGACCCGTCTCCACCCTGACCCGTCTCCACCCTGACCCGTCTCCACCCTGACCCGTCTCCACCCTGACCCGTCTCCACCCTGACCCGTCTCCACCCTGACCCGTCTCCACCTTGACCCACCACCACCCTGACCCACCACCACCCTGACCCACCACCACCCTGACCCGTCTCCACCCTGACCCGTCTCCACCCTGACCCACCACCACCCTGACCCAACACCACCCTGACCCGTCTCCACCCTGACCCGTCTCCACCCTGACCCGTCTCCACCCTGACCCGTCACCACCACCCTTCTACTTCAAGGGGAAGAGCTCCCAGAGGACCACTGTCAGGCTGACTGTAGGTGAGGACCACAGTCCTACTGGGTCAGGGTGCCCGATCAGATGTCAGATGTCCTCTGTGTGTGCAGATACTCACTCTCACCCCTGGGAGGCATCCTGCAGACGCTCGGATGGAGCCCCGGAGACCTGGTTCCCCTCGCTGGAGATGACCATCAGGACCAGGTGCGACGGAGCAGCTATCGACTGGAGCGACTGAACCTTCTACTGACAGACCTGCAGGACTCCAGCTGGACCCGATCCAGTCTGGGTCCCTCAGAACCACCAGAGGGTCTCTTTGTTAAAGAGTCCTCACCTGATCTCGATTCCTTTGTTCTTACGTGAGATGTAACTTTGATAAATAAATCAGAGACTACATTGTAAGCAGGCCCAGGTCTTTATTTAAGGCGGTCCCCTTAAGGTTCCTGCTTTTGATCCATAACGACTCACCTGCTGGTGAAGAACAACAACCAGCCGTGTCTCAGTCTGTGGCAACAAATCCGGGGCCCGAGGCCCAGCAAGGGTTCTGCCCCTCTCTAACAGAGGTCCAGGTCTCAGTATCGATCAGTTCTCTAAACCATCCCGCTCCACTGTAACGAGGTGTACAGGACTCGTCCGTCCGTCCCTGGTGAGCAGAGCAGGACGGTCTTCTTCACGTTGGACCCCAGACGGGACACGGCGAGGACGTCCAGCAGACAGACGGACTCGTCCAGAGACAGACAGACACTGATGAAGTGAGCGTGGAAACGAAGAGGGTCACCTGAGGATAAGGATGGCGAGAGCATAGAGGATCAGACAGGAACCTGGTCCACAGAGATTTTTTACATTACATTACATTTCATGTCATTTAGCTGACGCTTTTATCCAAAGCGACTTACAATAAGTGCATTAAACCATGAGTCCAAACTCAGAACAACAAGAATCAAGCAAGTACAATTTCTTCAATAAAGTCAAACTACAAAGTACTATCAGTAAGAGACATTTAAGTGCTACTAAAGTGCTATCGGTAAGGGACATTTAAGTGCTACTACGGCATTTAAGTGCTACCTATTCAAGGTATAGTCGAAAGAGATGTGTTTTTAGTTTGTGACGGAAGATGTAGAGACTTTCTGCTGTCCTGATGTCAATGGGGAGCTCGTTCCACCAATGAGGAGCCAGCACAGCAAACAGTCGTGATTTAGCTCGAAGTGAAGGAGCTACAAGCAGATTGGCAGAAGCCGAGCGAAGTGAACGGGCTGGGGTGTGAGGTTAGACCATGTCCTGGATGTGAGGTTAGACCATGTCCTGGATGTGAGGTTAGACCATGTCCTGGATGTGAGGTTAGACCATGTCCTGGGTGTGAGGTTAGACCATGTCCTGGATGTGAGGTTAGACCATGTCCTGGGTGTGAGGTTAGACCATGTCCTGGGTGTGAGGTTAGACCATGTCCTGGATGTGAGGTTAGACCATGTCCTGGTGTGAGGTTAGACCATGTCCTGGGTGTGAGGTTAGACCATGTCCTGGGTGTGAGGTTAGACCATGTCCTGGATGTGAGGTTAGACCATGTCCTGGGTGTGAGGTTAGACCATGTCCTGGATGTGAGGTTAGACCATGTCCTGGGTGTGAGGTTAGACCATGTCCTGGATGTGAGGTTAGACCATGTCCTGGATGTGAGGTTAGACCATGTCCTGGATGTGAGGTTAGACCATGTCCTGGATGTGAGGTTAGACCATGTCCTGGATGTGAGGTTAGACCATGTCCTGGTGTGAGGTTAGACCATGTCCTGGATGTGAGGTTAGACCATGTCCTGGATGTGAGGTTAGACCATGTCCTGGATGTGAGGTTAGACCATGTCCTGGATGTGAGGTTAGACCATGTCCTGGATGTGAGGTTAGACCATGTCCTGGATGTGAGGTTAGACCATGTCCTGGTGTGAGGTTAGACCATGTCCTGGATGTGAGGTTAGACCATGTCCTGGGTGTGAGGTTAGACCATGTCCTGGGTGTAAGGTTAGACCATGTCCTGGATGTAGACTGGACCCGATCTGTTCGCAGCACGGTACGCAAGTACCAATGTTTTGAAGCGGATGCTGCGGCCACCGGTAACCAGTGAAGGTCGCGGAGGAGCGGAGGATTGTGGGTAAATTTCGGTCGGTTGAAGACCAGTCGAGCAGCTGCATTCTGGATGAGCTGTAGAGGTCGAATGGCATTAGCAGGTAGACCTGAAGGAGGGAGTTGCAATAGTCTAGCCGTGAGATGACCAGAGCCTGGACCAGAGCCTGGACCAGAACCAGAGCCTGGACCAGAACCTGTGCCGCCTTCTGAGTGAGAAGAGGTCGTATTCTCCTGATGTTGTACAGCATGGACCTACAGGAGCGTGTTGTTGTGGTAATGTTGGCAGTCAGGGAGAGTTGACTGTCGAGCGTCACTCCGAGGTTCCTGGCAGTCGGAGTCGGAGCCAACACTGAGTTGTTGAAGTTAAGAGATCCTTATTAACAGACTAAACCGCTGCTGAGATTCTATTGGCTGCTCCAGGACAGAGGCGGACCAATCAGGAGCAGCAGCTGAAATCATAAATTTCTTTCTTTTCTATTTATTCGTTCATAAGTCTCATCTGCAAATGTGCTTTTAAAATCAAAATGTTTTATTTTGTTTGTATGACTAGATTTAAAGCTGTAAAACCACAAGTGGAGATTGAACCCTCGACCGCTGTGGTTCCTGGACGACCTGCTGAACCTTCAGAACAGAGAAACTAAAACTTCACACTCACCTGGATAAACCAGGAAGTCTCCTCCAAATTTACCCGCAGAGGTCAGGTAGAAACCCCGCCCCCTCAGGTCTCTGAACACCTGGTACCTGGAGGCGTGGCAGCTCAGCTCGTCTTGCCCTCTGATTGGCCGGTCAGCCCGCAGGAAGTCCCGGGCCTCAGGACAGTAGGACAGCCCCGCCCTTGCCGTGCTCAGCTGGACGGCCAGCGCTGAACTGGGTAAGGTAAAGCTCCGGTCCAGGGCCTCCAGCCGGCCCTGCAGGGCCTCGTCTTCGGCCCGGGCTCCAGACTCTGAGAGGACCAGAACTCTTAAGGCAAGTTGCAGGCAGAGCCGTGACGTAACCTATGTGCGATGACGTCATGGCGTCTCACCTGTGTGCGATGACGTCATGGCCCGCAGCAGCGCTGACTTCCTGTCCTCCAGAGCGAGGACACTCTGCTCCTCATAGCTCCTCTGCTGGTCCTCCCGGTGCTGCTGCACCTGCAGACGGAGCTCCACACCTCCTCCATCCTGATAACAACATCAACAAATCAAACACACCTGTGGACAATGTTAACTAACCTAGTTAGCAACATATTAACTAACTTGGTTAGCAGCAGGTGAACTCACCTGGTCACCAGGTGCAGCAGCAGCAGCATGGCGTTCAGTCAGCAGCCTCTCCTCTTCCGGCAGCAGCAGCATCGGTCGACCAAGTCGGACGTTCTGCCGGGGGGTCCGGGGCAGTGAACCCAGCAGGGCTCCCACCAAACCTTGAGACCTTACGGTCCGCAGGTCCTCCACCCTCCACAGCAGGGGGGCAGAGTCACACAGACTGACCCCCACAACGGCAGACGAGGGACGGCCATCCATCACCACAATCTGTGGAGGAAAACAGATCAATAACAATGATGAGCTGACCCATACTCCCATTATCAATACGTGGGGATACAAACAAATACCCATGATCAATACGTGGGGACACAAACCAATACGTGGAGACACAAACCAATACCCATGATCAATACGTGGGGACACAAACCAATACCCATAATCAATACGTGGGGACACAAACCAATACCCATGATCAATACGTGGGGACACAAACCAATACCCATGATCAATACGTGGGGACACAAACCAATACCCATGATCAATAAGTGGGGACACAAACCAATACCCATAATCAATACGTGGGGACACAAACCAATACCCATGATCAATAAGTGGAGACACAAATCAATACCCATAATCAATACGTGGGGACACAAACCAATAACCATGATCAATAAGTGGAGACACAAATCAATACCCATAATCAATACGTGGGGACACAAATCAATACCCATGATCAATACGTGGGGAAACAAATCAATACCCATGATCAATACGTGGGGACACAAACCAATACGTGGAGACACAAACCAATACCCATGATCAATACGTGGGGACACAAATCAATACGTGGAGACACAAACCAATACCCATGATCAATAAGTGGGGACACAAACCAATACCCATGATCAATACGTGGGGACACAAACCAATACCCATGATCAATACGTGGAGACACAAATCAATACCCATAATCAATACGTGGGGAAACAAACCAATACCCATGATCAATACGTGGGGACACAAACCAATACCCATAATCAATATGTGGGGACACAAACCAATACCCATAATCAATACGTGGGGACACAAACCAATACCCATAATCAATATGTGGGGACACAAACCAATACCCATGATCAATACGTGGGGACACAAACCAATACCCATGATCAATACGTGGGGACACAAACCAATACCAATAATCAATATGTGGGGACACAAACCAATACCCATGATCAATACATGGGGACACAAACCAATACGTGGGGACACAAACCAATACCCATGATCAATACGTGGAGACACAAACCAATACCCATAATCAATACGTGGAGACACAAACCAATACGTGGAGACACAAACCAATACCCATGATCAATACATGGGAACACAAACCAATACCCATGATCAATACGTGGGGACACAAACCAATACGTGGGGACACAAACCAATACCCATGATCAATACGTGGGAACACAAACCAATACGTGGAGACACAAACCAATACCCATAATCAATACGTGGGGACACAAACCAATACCCATGATCAATAAGTGGGGACACAAACCAATATCCATGATCAATAAGTGGAGACACAAATCAATACCCATAATCAATACGTGGGGACACAAACCAATACCCATGATCAATAAGTGGAGACACAAATCAATACCCATAATCAATACGTGTGGACACAAATCAATACCCATGATCAATACGTGGGGAAACAAACCAATACCCATGATCAATACGTGGGGACACAAACCAATACCCATGATCAATACGTGGGGAAACAAACCAATACCCATGATCAATACGTGGGGACACAAACCAATACGTGGAGACACAAACCAATACCCATGATCAATACGTGGGGACACAAATCAATACCCATAATCAATACGTGGGGAAACAAACCAATACGTGGGGACACAAACCAATACCCATGATCAATAAGTGGGGACACAAACCAATACCCATGATCAATACGTGGGGACACAAACCAATACCCATGATCAATACGTGGGGACACAAACCAATACCCATGATCAATACGTGGGGACACAAACCAATACCCATGATCAATACGTGGAGACACAAATCAATACCCATAATCAATACGTGGGGAAACAAACCAATACCCATAATCAATATGTGGGGACACAAACCAATACCCATGATCAATACGTGGGGACACAAACCAATACCCATAATCAATATGTGGGGACACAAACCAATACCCATGATCAATACGTGGGGACACAAACCAATACGTGGGGACACAAACCAATACCCATGATCAATACGTGGAGACACAAACCAATACCCATAATCAATACGTGGAGACACAAACCAATACGTGGGGACACAAACCAATACGTGGAGACACAAACCAATACCCATGATCAATACATGGGGACACAAACCAATACCCATGATCAATACGTGGAGACACAAACCAATACCCATGATCAATACGTGGGGACACAAACCAATACCCATGATCAATACGTGGGGACACAAACCAATACGTGGGGACACAAACCAATACCCATAATCAATACGTGGGGACACAAACCAATACCCATGATCAATACGTGGGGACACAAACCAATACCCATAATCAATATGTGGGGACACAAACCAATACCCATGATCAATACGTGGGGACACAAACCAATACCCATAATCAATACGTGGGGAAACAAACCAATACCCATAATCAATACGTGGGGACACAAACCAATACCCATAATCAATATGTGGGGACACAAACCAATACCCATGATCAATACGTGGGGACACAAACCAATACCCATGATCAATACGTGGGGACACAAACCAATACCCATAATCAATACGTGGGGACACAAACCAATACCCATAATCAATACGTGGGGACACAAACCAATACCCATAATCAATACGTGGGGAAACAAACCAATACCCATGATCAATATGTGGGGACACAAACCAATACCCATAATCAATACGTGGGGACACAAACCAATACCCATGATCAATATGTGGGGACACAAACCAATACCCATGATCAATACGTGGGGACACAAACCAATACCCATGATCAATACGTGGGGACACAAACCAATACGTGGGGACACAAACCAATACCCATGATCAATACGTGGAGACACAAACCAATACCCATAATCAATACGTGGAGACACAAACCAATACGTGGGGACACAAACCAATACGTGGAGACACAAACCAATACCCATGATCAATACATGGGGACACAAACCAATACCCATGATCAATACGTGGAGACACAAACCAATACCCATGATCAATACGTGGGGACACAAACCAATACCCATGATCAATACGTGGGGACACAAACCAATACGTGGGGACACAAACCAATACCCATAATCAATATGTGGGGACACAAACCAATACCCATGATCAATACGTGGGGACACAAACCAATACCCATAATCAATACGTGGGGAAACAAACCAATACCCATAATCAATACGTGGGGACACAAACCAATACCCATAATCAATATGTGGGGACACAAACCAATACCCATGATCAATACGTGGGGACACAAACCAATACCCATAATCAATACGTGGGGACACAAACCAATACCCATAATCAATACGTGGGGACACAAACCAATACCCATAATCAATACGTGGGGAAACAAACCAATACCCATGATCAATATGTGGGGACACAAACCAATACCCATAATCAATACGTGGGGACACAAACCAATACCCATGATCAATATGTGGGGACACAAACCAATACCCATGATCAATACGTGGGGACACAAACCAATACCCATGATCAATACGTGGGGACACAAACCAATACCCATGATCAATACGTGGGGACACAAACCAATACCCATAATCAATACGTGGGGACACAAACCAATACCCATGATCAATATGTGGGGACACAAACCAATACCCATGATCAATACGTGGGGACACAAACCAATACCCATGATCAATACGTGGGGACACAAACCAATACCCATAATCAATACGTGGGGAAACAAACCAATACCCATGATCAATACGTGGAGACACAAACCAATACCCATAATCAATACGTGGGGAAACAAACCAATACCCATGATCAATACGTGGAGACACAAACCAATACCCATAATCAATACGTGGGGACACAAACCAATACCCATAATCAATACGTGGAGACACAAACCAATACCCATAATCAATACGTGGGGAAACAAACCAATACCCATGATCAATACGTGGAGACACAAACCAATACCCATGATCAATACGTGGAGACACAAACCAATACCCATGATCAATACGTGGAGACACAAACCAATACCCATAATCAATACGTGGAGACACAAACCAATACCCATAATCAATACGTGGGGAAACAAACCAATACCCATGATCAATACGTAGAGACACAAACCAATACCCATAATCAATACGTGGAGACACAAACCAATACCCATGATCAATACGTGGAGACACAAACCAATACCCATAATCAATACGTGGGGACACAAACCAATACCCATGATCAATACGTGGAGACACAAACCAATACCCATGATCAATATGTGGGGACACAAACCAATACCCATGATCAATACGTGGAGACACAAACCAATACCCATGATCAATATGTGGGGACACAAACCAATACCCATAATCAATACGTGGGGACACAAACCAATACCCATGATCAATACGTGGAGACACAAACCAATACCCATGATCAATACGTGGGGACACAAACCAATACCCATGATCAATACGTGGAGACACAAACCAATACCCATAATCAATACGTGGGGACACAAACCAATACCCATAATCAATACGTGGGGACACAAACCAATACCCATAATCAATACGTGGGGACACAAACCAATACCCATAATCAATACGTGGAGACACAATACGTCACCGGTACGTCACCAGTGAACTCTGAAGGAGCGCGTGAGGAAGAGCTCCGGTTAGACAACTTACCAGTAAAGTTAGTGAACCAGTCAGAAGCTGATCGGTGTGCACGCGCTTCCTCTCGCGCGCAGCGCCGCGTCCCCTGTTGTAGTTTTACGTGATCGATTTAAACTACAAGCACGTGGAGGTTCAGAGACACCAGCAAACCGTCCGCGTGCTAACAGAGGGAGGCTACATGTCCGCTACCTCGCGTCACAGCGGGGCGTGTCCGGGGCGTGTCCGGTTCGTGTCCGGTCCGTGTACACGTCGGGTACGTGTACGTGTCCGTGTGCGTGTGCGTGTCGGGTCCGTGTGCGTGTTGTTCGTTTGTTTTCTGTTTTTTTTGTTTTCTGTTTGAAAAACGACAAAACGGAAGTGCTTAAAACGAATGTCAAAATAAAAGCCAGTGACAGCCGTTGTGATTTACAGTCTTCTATGATGAAGACATAGCAGAGTGACAGAAGAACATTAATTAATCAATAATAATAAATACTTCTGCATGTGTCAACAGTTTAATATTCATGTGTACAGCAAGAAGCCACTTAATTCAACAGTTCTTCATAGTTTAATCAAAGTAATGTGTGTGTGAGTGTGAATGTGTGAGTGTGTGTGAGTGAGTGTGTGTGAATGTGAGTGTGTGTGAATGTGAGTGTGTGAGTGAGTGTGTGTGAATGTGAGTGTGTGTGCGTGTCTATTGCTGAAGCCATTACAATGGTGGCCAGTGAGTGGTGCTGTGGTTGTCTACTTAAACCAGTTTGATATGGGTGTCACACAGAAAAGTGTATAGTTTTTGAGTCAGGGTAATGGTGTTGGTGTTTTATTTTGTAAGATGTTTTGTTAGACCTTAGTGCTGATAAAGGACTCATCTCTTTACTGGTCTTGTTAGATCTTAGTGCTGATAAAGGACTCATCTCCGTACTGGTCTTGTTAGACCTTAGTGCTGATAAAGGACTCATCTCCGTACTGGTCTTGTTAGATCTTAGTGCTGATAAAGGACTCATCTCTGTACTGGTCTTGTTAGACCTTAGTGCTGATAAAGGACTCATCTCCGTACTGGTCTTGTTAGACCTTAGTGCTGATAAAGGACTCATCTCTTTACTGGTCTTGTTAGATCTTAGTGCTGATAAAGGACTCATCTCCGTACTGGTCTTGTTAGACCTTAGTGCTGATAAAGGACTCATCTCCGTACTGGTCTTGTTAGATCTTAGTGCTGATAAAGGACTCATCTCTGTACTGGTCTTGTTAGACCTTAGTGCTGATAAAGGACTCATCTCCGTACTGGTCTTGTTAGACCTTAGTGCTGATAAAGGACTCATCTCTTTACTGGTCTTGTTAGATCTTAGTGCTGATAAAGGACTCATCTCCGTACTGGTCTTGTTAGACCTTAGTGCTGATAAAGGACTCATCTCCGTACTGGTCTTGTTAGACCTTAGTGCTGATAAAGGACTCATCTCTGTACTGGTCTTGTTAGACCTTAGTGCTGATAAAGGACTCATCTCTGTACTGGTCTTGTTAGACCTTAGTGCTGATAAAGGACTCATCTCTGTACTGGTCTTGTTAGACCTTAGTGCTGATAAAGGACTCATCTCCGTACTGGTCTTGTTAGACCTTAGTGCTGCGTTCGACACCATTGATCATGACATCCTATTACAGAGACTGGATCAGTCGATTGGCATTTCAGGTACTAAGTTGGTTTAAATCCTATTTATCAGATCGATCTCAATTTGTATTTGTAAACGATGAAGCCTCAATGACCACCAACGTTAATCACGGAGTTCCACAAGGTTCTGTGCTTGGACCAATTTTATTTACCTTATATATGCTTCCTTTGGGCAACATTATCAGGAAACACTCCATAAACTTTCATTGCTATGCAGACGATACTCAATTATATCTATGGATCAAACCAGAGGAGACCAACCAGCTCGCTAAAATTCAAGAATGTCTTAAAGACATAAAAACATGGATGACCTGCAACTTCCTGATGTTAAACTCAGACAAAACTGAAGTTATTTTACTGGCCCTGAACACCTCAGAGATCAATTATCTGGTGATGTGGTTTCTGTAGATGGCATTGCCCTGGCATCCAACACCACTGTAAAGAATCTCTAGTTATCTTTGACCGGGACTTGTCCTTTAACTCCCACGTTAAACTAATCTCAAGGATTGCATTTTTTCATCTACGTAACATTTCAAAAATCAGGCACATCTTGTCTCAAAAAGATGCAGAAAAGCTGGTTCACGCGTTTGTTACTTCCAGACTAGATTACTGCAACTCCTTATTATCAGGCTGCTCTAATAAGTATCTTAAATCCCTCCAGTTGATCCAGAATGCTGCAGCTCGTGTACTCACAAAAACTAAGAAAAGAGATCACATGACTCCTGTATTAGCTGCTCTGCACTGGCTCCCTGTAAAATCAAGAATCACATTTAAAATTCTTCTCCTCACCTACAAAGCCTTGATTGGTGATGCACCATCATATCTTAAGGAGCTTGTAGTACCATATTGCCCCACTAGAGAGCTGCTCACTAAATGTGGGGCTACTTGTGGTTCCTAGAGTCCTAAAAAGTAGGATGGGAGCCAGAGCCTTCAGTTATCAAGCTCCTCTTTTATGGAACCAGCTTCCACTTTCAGTCCTGGAGGCAGACACAGTCACCTCATTCAAGAATAGACTTAAGACTTTCCTCTTTAATAGCCCTTATAGTTAGGGCTGAATCAGGTTTGCCCTGGTCCAGCCCCTTGATATGCTGCTATAGGCTTATAGGCTGCTGGGGGATGTTTTAGGATACACTGAGCACCTCTCTCCTCTTCTCTCTCTCCTTATGGATGAATTTACATCTCTCCATTGCACCTTATTAACTCTGCTTCCTCCCCGGAGTCTTTGTGACTTCACGTCTCATAGGGTCCATTGGACCTGGAGGTGTCTGATGCTGGTGAACCGGCCTCCCATTGGCCCTGCTGATGCCCCGCCCCCTCCTCTCTACCTCCTTCTGTTTCATGGATTGGAGTTCCATTCATACATTGTCATATTCATGTAATGTGTTTATGTAACTCTGTAACTCTGTTCATCTGGTCACATGACATCTATTCTTCTGTCCATCTGGGGAGAGGGATCCTCCTCTGTTGCTCTCCTGAAGGTTTCTTCCCTTTTTTCCCTGTCAAAGGTTATTTTTGGGGAGTTTTTCCTGATCCGATGTGAGGTCAAAGGTCAGGGATGTCGTATGTGTACAGATTGTAAAGCCCTCTGAGGGGAGTTTGTGATATTGGGCTATACAAAATAAATTAACAGCGCCCAATATGTTCAAACTAACAGCTCTCACCGGAATTGAACACCTCATGATACAAAACGACTGAAAAACAGTTTATTAGTTTAATTCCGGCTTTTATTTTGAAAGGAACACTGTCAAAGGCTTCAGTTCTGTACAGATGTTGCATAGCAACAGGGCTTTACATATACCCACACTAAATTACATTTATCAGAATTCCTTTTCTCCAGAGAAAGAACTGAATCGAAGCTCAAACCCATCAGATCATGACTGTAGGAGGAGTCAATCGTGGCTACACCCCCTCAGCACGGATGAACATGTGTGTGTGTGTGTGTGTGAGAGAACAGAGGGGGCGTGGCCTGTAGCTCATGGCACCCCCTATTAACAGATCTGCAGCTCCTCCAGCTCCTTCAGCAGCTGATCCTCTTTCTGCAGCTTCTCCAGCTGAACAAGTCAAACACACCCATCAGACTGATCACTGATCAATAATCTATAATGTGTATAGGTGTTTTTATTTGTATGTATTTAAATGAGGGAAACATCACCTGGTTCTTCTGCAGAACTTTTCCAGACGCCTGCTGATCCTTCAGCTCCTCGATGGCTTTAAGTTTCTGGAAGACACAAACACATCACTGTCACACCGACCAATCACAGCAGAGGACACACCGAACCAATCACAGCAGAGGACACACCGAACCAATCACAGCAGCTGTAAGAAAGACTTTATTCACCTTCTTCACATTCTTTATCTTCCTGTCAGTCTCGGGGTCTCCACTGCTCAGCTTTGATTGGCTGATACTTAGGGCGGAGTCAGATGGAGGTTCAGGTTCAGGCTTTGCCTCCTGCGCAATAATTGTCATGTTAATATAGAATATTTGTGTCCGACTTGATCTCGACTTGCTCTGACGTCATGCACACGTGGTCAACGATAATCTCACAAGAGCGAAGCGGACACAGATTTTAGATCCAGGTGCTGCAGTAGCTTTCCACCATGGCCCAGTGCATGATGGGAAATGCCTGTCCGTCGCAACATCAGAGCTGATTGGCTCTTAGATTAGACAGTGAAGTTGTTATTGAGTAGTCGGTTTAATCTAAAAACATGTATGGTTGATAATAATAAGGCTTATTCATACAACACGTATCTGAATAAGCAGCAAAGTTTTTCACAGACATGAAAAAACAAAAGAAAGCATAAAATGCAGGTACATACACATTTCTACATAAATATATATTTACAAACACATGAATAAATTCGCACGAGGTCTGTAAACTACAAGCAGCCTACAGATCGGAAATAGCAGGAAGTCCGTTTTTGGAACTTCCTGTGTATTATTTGAAGGCAGCTAAAAACGTTCAGACTTGAACAGTTTTTTGTCAACGCCCCCGATGATGACACCGCTCTTCTACATTCCATCATCAGGTCACCTGGGTCTATCTTTAGAGCCGTGTGATTGGCTGACATCAGGTCACCTGGGTCTATCTTTAGAGCCGTGTGATTGGCTGACATCAGGTCACCTGGGTCTATCTTTAGAGCCGTGTGATTGGCTGACATCAGGTCACCTGGGTCTATCTTTAGAGCCGTGTGATTGGCTGACATCAGGTCACCTGGGTCTATCTTTAGAGCCGTGTGATTGGCTGACATCAGGTCACCTGGGTCTATCTTTAGAGCCGTGTGATTGGCTGACATCAGGTCACCTGGGTCTACCTTTAGAGCCGTGTGATTGGCTGACATCAGGTCACCTGGGTCTATCTTTAGAGCCGTGTGATTGGCTGACATCAGGTCACCTGGGTCTATCTTTAGAGCCGTGTGATTGGCTGACATCAGGTCACCTGGGTCTACCTTTAGAGCCGTGTGATTGGCTGACATCAGGTCACCTGGGTCTATCTTTAGAGCCGTGTGATTGGCTGACATCAGGTCACCTGGGTCTATCTTTAGAGCCGTGTGATTGGCTGACATCAGGTCACCTGGGTCTCTTTAGAGCCGTGTGATTGGCTGACATCAGGTCACCTGGGTCTATCTTTAGAGCCGTGTGATTGGCTGACATCAGGTCACCTGGGTCTATCTTTAGAGCCGTGTGATTGGCTGACATCAGGTCACCTGGGTCTCTTTAGAGCCGTGTGATTGGCTGACATCAGGTCACCTGGGTCTATCTTTAGAGCCGTGTGATTGGCTGACATCAGGTCACCTGTTTCGCAGCCTTCTTGTTCTCTCGTTTCTGCTGGTTCTTCAGAGCTGCTTTAGAGATCCGTTTCTCTCCTGGACGCAGGTTCTGAGGAAGCTCCTCCTCATGCTGACAGAAACAAACAAGGTTAAATGATGATGATGATCTTCATCACCATGTCTTCCTGTAAAGGCCAGTACATAAACACGTATTTGAGGACTGTAAACCAGTTCAGGCCTGGTTCCTCACCAGTTTGGAGCTGGGCGTGGCCGGCAGGTGTCTCATTGCAGGTGGGCGGTACGCCTGTGTGGGCGTGGCCTCTGTGGTGCCCAGATCACTGGGCGCCGCCTGGTACTTGATAGCCCGCTCGGGGAAGCTGCCTTCAGGGAAGGGCTGCCAGCGGACCTCCCACAGCTCCGAGCCGGCGGCCGCGTCCTGCTTGAGCAGCACCGAGCCGGTGTAGTGCCAGATCTTATACCCGTTGCTGACCCGTAACCGGGGGGAGCACGTGGCAGTCACCACGTGCTCGCCGTCCGGACACCAGGAGAAGTGTGTGGCGTCCGGCGCCTGAGGTTTGGACACCTGAGAGGACAGACAGGTCGGATTAAAAGGGGAGCAGCTGGGACCTGGAGGGGGTTCAGGTCAAGTCCCTTATCTCAGACCAGCAGAGTTCCCCAGGGCTCAGTCAGTGATCCTCCATCTTTTCTTATTCTGGATCATCACTTTCAATCAGTCAAACTTCTCCTTTAACAATGTGTAAAATTAGCGAACTAAATGATGATAGATATGAAAAGTTAGTGTTTACTGTCTGTTTCGTCATTAAACATAAATATATATTATATAGTGGTTGGAGGGTGTTACCTTTAATAATAATAAATACATATTATATAGTGTTTAGAGGACATTACCTTTATTATTGATATATATTAGTGTTTAGAGGGTATTACCATTCTTAATAATAAATATATATTATAGTATTTAGAGGGCATTACCTTTAATAATAATAAATACATATTATATAGTGTTTAGAGGAAGTTACCTTTATTAAAGATAAATACATATTGTGTTTACATTCTCTATAATAACAGGATGATGTTTTTGGAATAAAGAGGAACTCTGGCTTTGGTTCCTTCCTCTTCACCTGTTTGTACTTCTTGGCATCCCAGACCTCCATCTGACCCCGCAGGTTCCCAAAGCCGGCCAGGACCAGGATGTGACCCTGAGGACTGAAACCAGGAGGATCAAACATGGGATTCATCATAAACTCCAGAAAAAGTTCAAGGATCTGCTGAAAGCTGATTTGACCTCTAGTGGAAAGTAAAGGAACTGCAGCGTGGAGGCTGCTGATTGGCTCCATGAAGATGGTGGTGCCCCTAGAGGACAGGTGGTTCCTCACCTGTAGTAGGCGGCGTTCCGTGGTCCGGTTCCAAAGTCGAACAGCGGGTCACACTTGAGGCTGTACACGGTAGCTTTGGCGGGCATGAAGCCGTAGACCACGCAGAACTCTGACGAGTTGGGACTCCAGACCACATCGTAGATGGGACCGGTTTTCTCTGTGTCCAACAGAGAGACACACACACACACAACTTCTCTCAGGTCACTGAACTAAAACAGACCAAGACCTCATCAAAACTAACAAACTGTCATGGCTGCCGAGGACAGGTGTGGTGTGTTTGGCTCCACACCAATCTTCTTAACATTTTACTCCAGATTCTATCAGTTTTAGCTGATGCTTTTCAACTAAACTATACTGGAAGGAAGAAACCAACAGAAGCAAAAGACCCCAACAGTAACATGCCACCTACCACCAGGCTAGACCAAGACCCCAGCAGTAGCATGCCACCTACCACCAGGCTAGACCAAGACCCCAGCAGTAGCATGCCACCTACCACCAGGCTACACCAAGACCCCAGCAGTAGCATGCCACCTACCACCAGGCTACACCAAGACCCCAGCAGTAGCATGCCAGCTACCACTAAGCTACACCAAGACCCCAGCAGTAGCATGCCAGCTACCACTAAGCTACACCAAGACCCCAGCAGTAGCATGCCACCTACCACCAGGCTACACCAAGACCCCAGCAGTAGCATGCCAGCTACCACTAAGCTACACCAAGACCCCAGCAGTAGCATGCCAGCTACCACTAAGCTACACCAAGACCCCAGCAGTAGCATGCCAGCTACCACTAAGCTACACCAAGACCCCAGCAGTAGCATGCCAGCTACCACCAGGCTACACCAAGACCCCAGCAGTAGCATGCCAGCTACCACCAGGCTACACCAAGACCCCAGCAGTAGCATGCCAGCTACCACTAAGCTACACCAAGACCCCAGCAGTAACAAGCCAGCTACCACTAAGCTACACCAAGACCCCAGCAGTAGCATGCCACCTACCACCAGGCTACACCAAGACCCCAGCAGTAGCATGCCAGCTACCACCAGGCTACACCAAGACCCCAGCAGTAACAAGCCAGCTACCACTAAGCTACACCAAGACCCCAGCAGTAGCATGCCAGCTACCACCAGGCTACACCAAGACCCCAGCAGTAGCATGCCAGCTACCACCAGGCTACACCAAGACCCCAGCAGTAGCATGCCAGCTACCACTAAGCTACACCAAGACCCCAGCAGTAACAAGCCAGCTACCACTAAGCTACACCAAGACCCCAGCAGTAGCATGCCACCTACCACCAGGCTACACCAAGACCCCAGCAGTAGCATGCCAGCTACCACCAGGCTACACCAAGACCCCAGCAGTAACAAGCCAGCTACCACTAAGCTACACCAAGACCCCAGCAGTAGCATGCCAGCTACCACCAGGCTACACCAAGACCCCAGCAGTAGCATGCCAGCTACCACCAGGCTACACCAAGACCCCAGCAGTAGCATGCCAGCTACCACTAAGCTACACCAAGACCCCAGCAGTAGCATGCCACCTACCACCAGGCTACACCAAGACCCCAGCAGTAGCATGCCAGCTACCACTAAGCTACACCAAGACCCCAGCAGTAGCATGCCACCTACCACCAGGCTACACCAAGACCCCAGCAGTAACAAGCCAGCTACCACTAAGCTACACCAAGACCCCAGCAGTAGCATGCCAGCTACCACCAGGCTAGACCAAGACCCCAGCAGTAGCATGCCAGCTACCACTAAGCTACACCAAGATGCCAGTTACCACCAGGCTACACCAAGACCCCAGCAGTAACAAGCCAGCTACCACTAAGCTACACCAAGACCCCAGCAGTAGCATGCCAGCTACCACCAGGCTACACCAAGACCCCAGCAGTAGCATGCCAGCTACCACTAAGCTACACCAAGACCCCAGCAGTAGCATGCCACCTACCACCAGGCTACACCAAGACCCCAGCAGTAGCATGCCACCTACCACCAGGCTACACCAAGACCCCAGCAGTAGCATGCCAGCTACCACTAAGCTACACCAAGACCCCAGCAGTAGCATGCCAGCTACCACCAGGCTACACCAAGACCCCAGCAGTAACAAGCCAGCTACCACTAAGCTACACCAAGACCCCAGCAGTAGCATGCCAGCTACCACCAGGCTAGACCAAGACCCCAGCAGTAGCATGCCAGCTACCACTAAGCTACACCAAGATGCCAGTTACCACCAGGCTACACCAAGACCCCAGCAGTAACAAGCCAGCTACCACTAAGCTACACCAAGACCCCAGCAGTAGCATGCCAGCTACCACCAGGCTACACCAAGACCCCAGCAGTAGCATGCCAGCTACCACTAAGCTACACCAAGACCCCAGCAGTAGCATGCCACCTACCACCAGGCTACACCAAGACCCCAGCAGTAGCATGCCACCTACCACCAGGCTACACCAAGACCCCAGCAGTAGCATGCCAGCTACCACTAAGCTACACCAAGACCCCAGCAGTAGCATGCCAGCTACCACCAGGCTACACCAAGACCCCAGCAGTAGCATGCCAGCTACCACCAGGCTACACCAAGACCCCAGCAATAACAAGCCAGCTACCACCAGGCTACACCAAGACCCCAGCAGTAGCATGCCAGCTACCACTAAGCTACACCAAGACCCCAGCAGTAACAAGCCAGCTACCACCAGGCTAGGCCCAGGACCTAGCAGTAGCAAGCGAGCGACCACCAGGCTACATCAAGACCCCAGCAGTAGCATGCCAGCTACCACTAAGCTACACCAAGACCCCAGCAGTAACAAGCCAGCTACCACCAGGCTAGGCCCAGGACCTAGCAGTAGCAAGCGAGCGACCACCAGGCTACACCAAGACCCCAGCAGTAGCATGCCAGCTACCACTAAGCTACACCAAGACCCCAGCAGTAACAAGCCAGCTACCACCAGGCTAGGCCCAGGACCTAGCAGTAGCAAGCGAGCGACCACCAGGCTACATCAAGGCCCCAGTAGCAGCATGCCAACTTCAACCGGGTCTGGCGTCCAGATCAATACCAACGAGTGGGTGAACCAACAGATATGATCCCTATGGGACTGCTGGTCACTGATCAAAAGCAATACATTGGTGGCCCATGCCAAACAAAATCTAAAAGTGCATTGTTTTTAAACAACGCACTCTAAGTGGCAGACACACCTATCTGCTTCAAGAGGTGATTGTGTCATCTCACATACAGTAGGTCAAGCTCTTTTAACAATACAGTATTGTATGTGAATTCAGCTAACTCGTGGAATGCTTTGCCATCACACAACAGACACATACAAATCATTCAAACATGGCCTATGTGAATTGTTTTTGTCCATACGTTACTCTCTTAATTGCATTATGTTATTGGAAATGTTGTAATTTCTGTCTGCCTTCAAAAACATCTGGCCTGGGACAGCAGATGAAAGTTAACCTCTCTGGCTCACTTAGTTTTACTGTAGATTAGTATGCATTGTCCCTGTAAAATAAACAAGCACACCATCTCTAGAACTCAGA
This sequence comes from Cyclopterus lumpus, assembly GCF_009769545.1. NCBI lineage: Eukaryota > Metazoa > Chordata > Actinopteri > Perciformes > Cyclopteridae > Cyclopterus > Cyclopterus lumpus. Next base: position 21,576,160 of record NC_046978.1, on the reverse strand, counting down.
CACCATCTCTAGAACTCAGACACCATCTCTAGAACTCAGACACCATCTCTAGACCTCATCAGACCAGAGGACACCATCTCTAGACCTCATCAGATTGAGGCTCCTTTAATTATTGTATTACTATTCAATAAATACTTCCATACTGTAGGGCACTAAAAGGACCGAATTCACGGGGTCCCTTTAAGAGAGTATTAAAGGGCACCAGGAAGGGAATGTTGTTTATAGTTGCAGGTGCGGCCAACACCACGATCATCGACTGTTGGGAGTTGTCCGAGGAGGCCGATAAGTTCTTCCTGGCTGGTCAACAAAGCTACACGGTCGCGCTGAGGCCGGCACAAGCCATGGAATGGCTGCTGGGGGAGACGGCGGTCGTCGCAGCAACAAGCCAACGGCAGAGTTCTACCAGCCTGTGTTATTCCCACGCAAGGTTTGGGCCAAAGGCTAAAAAGTGCCATTCTCCATACAGTTTCGGCGACACGGAAATGCCAGGGCTGGCGCTCAGTAACGGCCATGAGCGTCAGTCGGGTAGGCAGGCTACTGTTCATTGGAGACGACGTTTCCGGCAGGCACTTTCTCTGCGACACAGGGGCGCAAAGGTGCCTGCATCACGGGTGGACATGCTGACAAACGGGCAGTTCCACCCTCCCCTAGCCGCGAACGGTACTTCTAACACACTTTTGTGACATGGTGCATGGAGCTGTGGTTTATGGGGCAGCGTTTTAGCTGGGACTTTGTCACTGCCAAAATTGCCATTCCCCTGCTGGGCACGGATTTCCCATGCACTTCTGGATTATTGATGGACGTCAAGGGCCACCGCCTGATAAATGCGGTGACGTTTTGTTCGTACCAATGTACACTAAGTGGAGCTGGCTCTACCAGGTTGACTAGCATGCTGGCGGTTCCTGATGAGTTTCTGCATCTGCTGGCCGAGTTCCCACGGTCAAGCATGAGGTGGAGCATCACATCTCTACCACTGGCCCACCGGTACATGCCCGGGCCCAGCACCTTGATCCGGCAAAGCTTACCATCGCCAAGGCCGAGTTTGAAAACATGGAGCGCCTGGGAATTATTCGCCACTCCAACAGTCCGTGGGCTTCACCGTTGAATATTGCACCGAAGCCTGGGTGCGGGGTGGCGCCCGCGTGGAGATTACTGCCGGCTCAATGAAGCAACAATCCCGGATCCAGTTCCACATATTCAAGACTTTTCTGTCCACTTGTGGGATAGCATGATGTTTTCGAAAGTGGACCTGGTACTGCAGCCAAGACGGTGCTGATCACTCCGCTCGGCCTGTTTGAGTTCTTGAGGATGCCATTCAGCCTCAAGAATGCAGTACAGACATTCCAGCATCTAATGGACACGGTGCTGAGGGACCTGCCGTTTCTGTTCGTTTACCTGGATGACATCCTGGTAGCCAGTTTGTCGAGAGCACCATATGGCGCACCTCCGGACTCTGTTTGGGCGGCTCAGCCAGCACGGGTTGATCATCAACCCAGCTAAGTGCCAGTTTGGATTAACCACCATTGACTTTCTAGGACACCGCATCACAAAGGACGGGGCAGTTCCTCTCCCGTCAAAGTTGGAGGCAGTGATTAACTTTACACACCCACTCACAGTGAGGGCCCTGCAGGAGTTTTTAGGGATGGTACATTTTTACCATCACTTTATTCCCTGAGCAGCACAATTGATGAGGCCCCTGTACGAAGCCCTGAAGGGCAAGGCCATCAAACAGGTTGTGGACTGGACCGAAGAGAGGGAACGGGCGTTTGTGGACGCTAAAATGGCTCTGGCAGACGCAACAATGGATTTCCACAGTCGTGGGTCCCTTTGAACACCCCTATGTCAGGCCGTTTCGCATTCTGGAGACCGGAGACAAAACCCGCAAGGTCGCCATGGGCGGCCGGCTGCAATACGCGTCGGTTGAACCGGCGCATCTGGACCTGGACCAGCAGGTAAGGTTGGCATTAAGGGTTTTTGGGGACTAATCTCTAGAGGTGGTGAATTCTGGGGGGGTGGCATGTAGGGGACTAAAAGGACCGAATTCATGGGGCCCCTTTAAGTTGCGGCCAAAGGGGATACTTGCCTCTTCGTTATTTCTACGCTCCTACAATACGTTATTAATACTATTGGATAAAACACATAATAAGCAACATAATAATAAGTACACAGGACTAGTACAAAGGAGTATAAAGTACACAGGACTAATCTCAGGTAGAGGACGAGGACTCACGTAGTTGAACCAGAGCCGTCTCTCCGCTCGCTGACAGGAAGTGAAGCGTTTGCTCTCCGTAGTACGAAGCTCCACTTTTATCAACCTCGGTACTCGCCGTCACCAGAACCGCAGAAGCTGAGAGACAGGAAGTCCTCAATTAGTAGGAATCAAAGACTAAGCATATTAAACAGTCCAGAACCAGGACCAGGAACAGGACCGCTCTCCCACCTTTCTTGTTCCACTGCATGCTGACTCTGTCGGCCTTGAAGAAGCTCTTGTTGGCGAGTGCAGCAGTGGGTCCTCCCAGCACTGGGTATTGGTACAAACGCACAAACGAGGGGGCTCCTTTACTGCCAGGGACGTAGACCGCGACCTGGAGGAGACAGACAGGACAAGGATGGGACCAGGATCAGGTTTAAACCTCCTACTCTCCCTGTGCTGGGTGCTCACCTTGTTGGGCTGACCTCCAGGAGACAACGCAAAGTCGGACACTTTCTGCATGTGAAGCTTGTTGGCGATCACGTCTGAAAAGACAAACAGCATCAGCTGGACCGTCTGGGACCAGGTCCTGTCCCACTGGGACGGTCTACACCCACAGAGAAGGGGTCTGCGTCGGGTCAACGCGGGTATTCTTACTGAAGTCGTTGTTCTCGTAGAAGTGCAGCTCGTTGTTGACACTCCTCACCGAGAGCTTCTCGTCTTCAGACCAGCTGGGACACCTGCAGCCAATCACAGCACAGTATCACAGACCCACAGACACAGACACACACACACACACACACACACAGACACACACAGAGACACACACACAGACACACACCATGAGTCCACCTTCTTCTGATACAAAGCTTTGATCAGCTGACCGCTCCACAAGTCCCACAGCTGGAGGTTAGCTTCACCCTGAACACTGTCTTTAGGCTCTGAGAGAGAAAGAGAACAAGAGAGAGAGAAAGAGGGAATAAGAAAGAGAGAGATTTGCATAATTTGCACTAGAGGGGCCGGAGAGGCGTGGCTTATCTCCGTGGAAATAGTTAGAATTTCCGCCTTCCACCATAGAAGGAATGGCCTTTATTTCTGCTTTATACTTTTTGTGGACATCCCATAAATGTCGGAACATCAACCGCCCTCGTGGCTGGGTTCATAACATTAATATCACACACATAAATATACACACTGTCTCACTTACTGCTGTACGGTTGCCAGGTGGCCAGAACGTTGTTGAGAGGAGAAAAGTCCAACAGAGATGTCTTCGGGAGGTCCAAGGTGGAGACAACAGATCCATCTGAAGACTTCACCACAGAGACACTGAGAGACAGACAGATTATTAATCCTATTAATAGCATTACAAATTATAATATGAATAATATTATGGAATAATTACTTGAGTCCGTTGCACCAGCCGAACAGCGTCCCGTCTCTGCTGAAGGAGACACACCTGCTCGACCGAGAGTCCCTGAGACACAAAGACACACCTGACACACCCGTTTCCACATGCTAATGCTAACGCTAATGCTGAAGGGATGAGTTACCTCTGGAAGGACGAGTGCTGCTCACAGGAAGGAGGACCAGAGAGCAGAGCCGTCCCGTCTGACCCTCTCACTGAAACACACGGAATAGATCATGTGTCTACCAGAGGAACATTCAGCAATTTGAAACGTTCCACTGAATCATTGTGTTCAATAAGGCACGTTCTGCACCTCCTACACCTCAGATGAACACGTTCTGCACCTCCTACACCTCAGATGAACACGTTCTGCACCTCCTACACCTCAGATGAACACGTTCTGCACCTCCTACACCTCAGATGAACACGTTCTGCACCTCCAACACCTCAGATGAACACGTTCTGCACCTCCTACACCTCAGATGAACACGTTCTGCACCTCCAACACCTCAGATGAACACGTTCTGCACCTCCTACACCTCAGATGAACACGTTCTGCACCTCCTACACCTCAGATGAACACGTTCTGCACCTCCAACACCTCAGATGAACACGTTCTGCACCTCCTACACCTCAGATGAACACGTTCTGCACCTCCTACACCTCAGATGAACACGTTCTGCACCTCCAACACCTCAGATGAACACGTTCTCTACCGCTCATGCCTCAGATGAAGGACACGCGTCTTCACAGGTCTTTACGTGGTGTCTTCACAGGTCTTTACGTGTCTTTCACTCATTTAAAACTAAATGAACACAACTGTCGATTTAAAGGCGGTAAAACAAGGCGAGCTTTCGGTAATGTGAGCTCTCTAGTTTAGATCATGTAGGCTAGACTTCATAAGGAGATTATTAATTACACATATCAGAGTTCACCAGCTGAGCAGTCTGTCCCAATACATTACATGGAAGACATTTCCAGTAGCAACAAGTGTCACTCTTCCATTCATCTTTAAAACAGACGTCCCTTCAGTGCTTTTAGAACGTTTTACATCCAGCTCCTGGTGCATTTAGGGTTAGGGGGTTAGGGCTCCTGGTGCATTTAGGGTTAGGGGGTTAGGGCTCCTGGTGCATTTAGGGTTAGGGCTCCTGGTGCATTTAGGGTTAGGGGGTTGGGGCTCGTGGTGCATTTAGGGTTAGGGGGTTGGGGCTCCTGGTGCATTTAGGGTTAGGGGGTTGGGGCTCCTGGTGTATTTAGGGGGTTGGGGCTCCTGGTGCATTTAGGGTTAGGGGGTTGGGGCTCCTGGTGTATTTAGGGTTAGGGGGTTGGGGCTCCTGGTGCATTTAGGGTTAGGGGGTTGGGGCTCCTGGTGTATTTAGGGGGTTGGGGCTCCTGGTGCATTTAGGGTTAGGGGGTTGGGGCTCCTGGTGTATTTAGGGTTAGGGGGTTAGGGCTCCTGGTGCATTTAGGGTTAGGGGGTTAGGGCTCCTGGTGCATTTAGGGTTAGGGGGTTAGGGCTCCTGGTGCATTTAGGGTTAGGGGGTTAGGGCTCCTGGTGCATTTAGGGTTAGGGCTCCTGGTGCATTTAGGGTTAGGGGGTTGGGGCTCCTGGTGCATTTAGGGTTAGGGGGTTGGGGCTCCTGGTGCATTTAGGGTTAGGGGGTTGGGGCTCCTGGTGTATTTAGGGGGTTGGGGCTCCTGGTGCATTTAGGGTTAGGGGGTTGGGGCTCCTGGTGTATTTAGGGTTAGGGGGTTGGGGCTCCTGGTGCATTTAGGGTTAGGGGGTTGGGGCTCCTGGTGTATTTAGGGGGTTGGGGCTCCTGGTGCATTTAGGGTTAGGGGGTTAGGGCTCCTGGTGTATTTAGGGTTAGGGGGTTAGGGCTCCTGGTGCATTTAGGGTTAGGGGGTTAGGGCTCCTGGTGCATTTAGGGTTAGGGCTCCTGGTGTATTTAGGGGGTTGGGGCTCCTGGTGTATTTAGGGGGTTGGGGCTCCTGGTGTATTTAGGGTTAGGGGGTTAGGGCTCCTGGTGTATTTAGGGAGTTGGGGCTCCTGGTGTATTTAGGGGGTTGGGGCTCCTGGTGTATTTAGGGGGTTGGGGCTCCTGGTGTATTTAGGGGGTTGGGGCTCCTGGTGTATTTAGGGGGTTGGGGCTCCTGGTGTATTTAGGGGGTTGGGGCTCCTGGTGCATTTAGGGGGTTGGGGCTCCTGGTGTATTTAGGGGGTTGGGGCTCCTGGTGCATCTCTCTCCTCACGCACCCTTTCTGAGCACGTGACTCCGCTTTAAAAGGGGATTTTAACAACCTGGATTGTTACTTGTGCATGTTATTAATAAACCAGAAGACTCCCGATACGTCCACTGTTCTTTAAGACGTGTGGTGGATCTACCAGACTCTACACTGAGGCGCCATGCTTCCTAACAGAACTACCGATAACGAGGTCGCTGACATGTCTGCGCCTGCGCGCTGGCTCTCCGGTCTGTTCCGGTAGCCGGTAGTTCGGTAACACGTCGGTGTCAACGTCTTAAAAACACATTGAACAGTTTCATGAGAACTAAAAGGACCCACCTGCTAGCAGCGGGATGGGGGGCGCCATGTTTACGTGTGCCGGAAGAAGGAAAGCCGTCCGCCGGAAACACGTCAGAGCAGAAGAGGGCGGGTCTTCCAGTGCCACATCAGCATACAGTCCGCTCTCTTCTTCTACACGTCATTTAAGTGTCGTCTCAGATTAATTTTATTTAATATTCGGACTCAAGCGGCGTCTTCTTACCGACACAGAGACGCGACGTGTTCAACCAATTAATGAAAATGTTGTTTCTATAATGTCTCACTTTTAAAACGGCATCAAGCTGTCGGACAGACACTGAGGGGGGAAGTACTTCCGTTTCCAAAGTAAAGCACCACGTGTGTTCAGGAAAATAACATTAATAATCATGTACTCAAGTACTGCTACTTTCATACGTACAATCATGAGGTACTTTACTAGAGTATTTCCAGTTTCTACTTCTACTACATCCCAGAGTACATATTGTACTTCTGCTACATCTCAGAGTACATATTATACTTCTACTACATCCCAGAGTACATATTATACTTATAATACATCTCAGAGTACATATTATACTTCTACTACATCCCAGAGTACATATTATACTTCTACTACATCTCAGAGTACATATTATACTTATAATACATCTCAGAGTACATATTATACTTCTACTACATCCCAGAGTACATATTATACTTCTACTACATCCCAGAGTACATATTATACTTATAATACATCTCAGAGTACATATTATACTTCTACTACATCCCAGAGTACATATTATACTTCTACTACATCCCAGAGTACATATTATACTTATAATACATCTCAGAGTACATATTATACTTCTACTACATCCCAGAGTACATATTATACTTCTACTACATCCCAGAGTACATATTATACTTATAATACATCTCAGAGTACATATTATACTTCTACTACATCCCAGAGTACATATTATACTTATAATACATCTCAGAGTACATATTATACTTCTACTACATCCCAGAGTACATATTATACTTATAATACATCTCAGAGTACATATTATACTTCTACTACATCCCAGAGTACATATTATACTTCTACTACATCTCAGAGTACATATTATACTTATACTACATCCCAGAGTACATATTATACTTATACTACATCCCAGAGTACATATTATACTTATAATACATCCCAGAGTACATATTATACTTCTGCTACATCTCAGAGTACATATTGTACTTCTGCTACATCTCAGAGTACATATTGTACTTCTACTACATCTCAGAGTACATATTGTACTTCTACTACATCTCAGAGTACATATTATACTTCTGCTACATCTCAGAGTACATATTGTACTTCTACTACATCTCAGAGTACATATTGTACTTCTACTACATCTCAGGGTACATATTGTACTTCTGCTACATCCCAGAGTACATATTGTACTTCTACTACATCTCAGGGTACATATTGTACTTCTACTACATCTCAGAGTACATATTGTACTTATAATACATCTTAGGCTACATATTGTACTTATAATACATCTTAGGCTACATATTGTACTTATAATACATCTCAGAGTTCACAGGGAATGATTAAGATTAAGAACATTTAATAGATTGGTAATCAAAGAACTGATATCAGGAAATGAACAGATACTGAGTGTTTTACTTTGAAAGGGCGCGCCGGTAGTTGTATTCTGACACAAAGTAACTTCACGCAGGAAGTGGCCGTGTTGGGGGCGTGGCTTCATATTTTTGAGGACGTCGACAAGAAAGAGGAGCTCCCAGTCCGTCAGCACCGCGACCGAGACGAGCAGGAAGAGAAGAAGAAGAAGAAGAACTGCTCGTATTAAACCAATAAAACATCCAGAAGAAGAAGACAAGATGGTCGCCAAGCAGAGGATCCGCATGGCCAACGAGAAGCACAGCAAGAACATCACGCTGCGGGGGAACGTGGCCAAGTCAACGGTGAGCAACACCAGCTGGTCCAGGACCAGTTCGATCCGTTTTATGATGGAGATCCAACCAGTCTATACTGGGGAACCAGTAGTGGGATCCAACCAGTCTATACTGGGGAACCAGTAGTGGGATCAAACCAGTCTATACTGGGGAACCAGTAGTGGGATCCAACCAGTCTATACTGGGGAACCAGTAGTGGGATCAAACCAGTCTATACTGGGGAACCAGTAGTGGGATCCAACCAGTCTATACTGGGGAACCAGTAGTGGGATCCAACCAGTCTATACTGGGGAACCAGTAGTGGGATCAAACCAGTCTATACTGGGGAACCAGTAGTGGGATCCAACCAGTCTATACTGGGGAACCAGTAGTGGGATCAAACCAGTCTATACTGGGGAACCAGTAGTGGGATCCAACCAGTCTATACTGGGGAACCAGTAGTGGGATCCAACCAGTCTATACTGGGGAACCAGTAGTGGGATCCAACCAGTCTATACTGGGGAACCAGTAGTGGGATCAAACCAGTCTATACTGGGGAACCAGTAGTGGGATCAAACCAGTCTATACTGGGGAACCAGTAGTGGGATCCAACCAGTCTATACTGGGGAACCAGTAGTGGGATCAAACCAGTCTATACTGGGGAACCAGTAGTGGGATCCAACCAGTCTATACTGGGAACCAGTAGTGGGATCAAACCAGTCTATACTGGGGAACCAGTAGTGGGATCCAACCAGTCTATACTGGGGAACATCAGTAGTGGGATCAAACCAGTCTATACTGGGGAACCAGTAGTGGGATCCAACCAGTCTATACTGGGAAGCAGTAGTGTGATCAAACCAGTCTATACTGGGGAACCAGTAGTGGGATCAAACCAGTCTATACTGGGGAACCAGTAGTGGGATCAAACCAGTCTATACTGGGAAGCAGTAGTGTGATTTAAGTGTGTGTGTGTGTGTGTGTGTGTCCTCAGAGGAGCGTCACTGAGGATAAAGGTGTGGGTCCGTGGCTGCTTGCTCTCTTCATCTTCGTCGTCTGTGGATCAGGTGACTCTTCCATGTGTATAAATGTTAACGTTTTTATTCTATTTTATTATGTATTATTTACATATAAAACAACACTTGAGTGAAGCCCCGCTGACGTCAGGGGAGGGGCGGGGCTTATCATCAGTGTAAATGTCACTGTGCTCTCTGTGTCACTTTGATCTATGTCATTTGTTATTGACGAGTCTTGTGTCTCAGGTGTGTGTGGGCGGAGCTTTACATGCTCAGACACAGATCAGTTAGTATACAGAGGGCTCACTCTGATCAAACACCAGAGTCCAACCATCCTCTGAGATCTATGGAGATGTCAGTTAGCGATCAATAACCACTGATCACCTGGCTTTAACTCCTCCTATGTGATCAAAGGGAGACCTTATTGATCTTTTCTCATCTTGTATGTTCTAATAACATGTCTGTTTCTCTGCAGCCATCTTCCAGATCATCCAGAGCATCAGGATGGGCATGTAATGATGTCACAGGCAGGAGGCGGAGCCAGGGCTGAAGGAGGATGACAAACATCACCGGAGCACCATCTTCCCGCCCCGGCGTGAACCAACCGGAACATTCCTGAACTCTGACAGCTGTCTGCAGCACACAAAACAACCAAACAACCCCCCCCCCCCCCCCCCCCACCTCCACCTCCACCTCCACCCACCTACTGCCGCCCTGACCCCCCTGGTATCAGTGTTGATTTAAAGTGTCGCTGCCCACTGACCTTCTCAGTCGTTCTGCCTGTAAACAAGCCATACATGTGCCTTTCTGTGTTTACCTGTGCTTTAGCCCCGCCCCCTGTGATTCCACCTTATCAGTGCGGGGAGGGGGTCATAGTCCAACCTGCTCCAGGACTGTTTAATCCAGACCACAATATCCACATTATGTACTTGTTCCAGTCTGTTTGGACTCTTTTTTTTCACATTCCAGCTGCCATTCTGATCTGAGATCTGTCCTCGTCCTCCTCCACTTTCACCTTGTGCCCCTCCTCCTCCCCTTGAAAAGAAATGCGATGAAGGTCTTTTGAATCAGAAGGTTGGAGGTGTTGACGGGTGTGTCTGCACTGTGTTCAGACACACCTGAGCGATCATGTTCACTAAATAAAGTTTCCTTTTGAAGATGGACGTCATCTTTGTCTTTTCCGTTAATAAAACATGTGCCCAGTGCAATATGTGTACCCAGTGTTGTGTGCCCAGTATATATATTTTCTTTTATTCCAGACTCATGAGTCCATAAAGCAATAAACACAAATATAACAACAATATATAAAATAGGGGCCCGGTCGGGCTCAGCCCGAAAAAACATCATGGAGCAGCAGTCACCCTGTGGACCCACCACCCGCAGGGAGAATTATCGGGGTCGGGTGCTATGTAGACCGGGCGGCGGGCCAGGCAGGAGACCTGGGCGGGTCGATCGCTGGCGGCATAGACTAGCTCTAGGAACGTGGAACGTCACCTCACTAGCGGGGAAAGAGCCGGAGCTGGTGCAGGAGGTGGAGCGGTACCAGCTAGATATAGTTGGGCTCACCTCCACGCACAGCATGGGCTCTGGAACCAAGCTCCTGGAGAAGGGTTGGACTTTGTCCTTTTCTGGAGTTGCCCAGGATGAGAGGCGCCGGGCGGGAGTGGGGATACTCACGAGCCCCCGGCTGAGCGCCGCTGTGTTGGAGTTTTCCCCGGGGAACGAGAGGGTCGCCTCCCTGCGCCTACGGGTTGCGGGGAGTAAGGCTCTGACTGTTGTTTGTGCTTATGCACCGAACAGCATATCGGAGTATCCGGCCATCTTGGAGTCGGTGGGAGGGGTCCTGGAAAGGGCGCCGCCTGCCGACTCCATAGTTCTCCTGGGAGACTTCAACGCTCACGTGGGCAATGACAGAGAAACCTGGCGGGGCGTGATTGGGAGGAACGGCTTGCCCGATCTGAACCCGAATGGTGTTTTGTTGTTGGACTTCTGTGCTAGCCACAGTTTGTCCATAACGAACGCCATATTCGAACATAAGGTGGCTCATAAGTGTACCTGGTACCAGAACACAAATCCCGAGGGAGGCTGGGGACATGGAATCCGAGTGGACCTTGTTCAAAGCCTCTATTGTGGACGCGGCTGCTCGGGGCTGTGGCCGGAAGGTCATCGGTGCCTGTCGTGGCGGCAACCCGAGAACCCGGTGGTGGACACCGGGGGTGAGGGAAGCCGTCAAACTGAAGAAGGAAGCCTTTCGGGCCTGGTTGGCCCAGGGGTTTCCTGAAGCAGCTGACGGGTACCGGGGGCCAGAAGGGCTGCAGCGGCGATGGTCGCAGAGGCTAAAACTCGGGCATGGGAGGAGTTCGGGGAGGCCATGGAGAAGGACTTTCGGTTGGCCTCAAGGAAGTTCTGGCAAACCATCCGACGGCTCAGGAAGGGAAAGCAGGGTCTACCCCAGGCTGTTCTCAGCAGGGGGGGGGAACTGCTGACCCGGACTGGGGACATCGTCGGGCGGTGGAAAGAGCACTTTGAGGAACTCCTAAACCCGGCCAACATGTCCCCCGGAGAGGGGGCAGCGCCGGAAGACTTTGGGGTGGATTCACCCATATCCCTGGCAGAGGTCGCTAAGGTAGTCAAAAAGCTCCTTGGTGGCAAGGCGCCAGGGGTGGATGAGATCCGCCCTGAGATGCTGAAAGCGCTGGACATTGTTGGGCTGTCTTGGTTGACACGCCTTTTCAGTGTCGCATGGGGGTCGGGAACAGTGCCCATGGACTGGCAGACCGGGGTGGTGGTTCCCATCTTCAAGAAGGGGGACCGGAGAGTGTGCTCGAACTATCGTGGTATCACACTGCTCAGCCTCCCGGGAAAAGCTTATGCCAGGGTGCTGGAGAGGAGGCTCCGACCGCTTGTCGAACCTCGGATTCAAGACGAACAGTGCGGATTCCGTCCCGGTTGTGGAACAGTGGACCAGCTCTTTACCCTCGCAAGATTACTGGAGGGGTCCTGGGAGTTTGCCCAACCAGTTTACATGTGCTTTGTAGACCTGGAGAAGGCTTTCGACCAGGTCCCTCTGGGGTTTTTGTGGGGGGTGCTGCGGGAGTATGGGGTGCCGGACCCGTTGGCACAGTGTAGTACGTGTACCCAGTGCAGTACGTGTACCCAGTGTGGTGCCCAATATAGTACGTGTGCTCAGTGTAGTACGTGTACCCAGTGTAGTGCCCAGTGTAGTACGTGTGCCCAGTGTGGTGCCCAGTATAGTACGTGTGCTCAGTGTAGTACGTGTACCCAGTGTAGTGCCCAGTGTAGTACGTGTGCCCAGTGCAGTACGGGTACCCAGTGTGGTGCCTAGTGTAGTACGTGTGCCCAGTGCAGTACGTGTACCCAGTGTAGTGCCCAGTGTAGTACGTGTGCCCAGTGCAGTACGTGTACCCAGTGTAGTGCCCAGTGTAGTACGTGTACCCAGTGTAGTCCCCAGTGTAGTACGTGTGCCCAGTGTAGTACGTGTACCCAGTGTAGTGCCCAGTGTAGTACGTGTGCCCAGTGTAGTACGTGTACCCAGTGTAGTACGTGTACCCAGTGTGGTGCCTAGTGTAGTACGTGTGCCCAGTGCAGTACGTGTACCCAGTGTAGTGCCCAGTGTAGTACGTGTACCCAGTGTAGTGCCCAGTGTAGTACGTGTACCCAGTGTAGTGCCCAGTGCAGTACGTGTACCCAGTGTAGTGCCCAGTGTAGTACGTGTACCCAGTGTAGTGCCCAGTGTAGTACGTGTACCCAGTGTAGTGCCCAGTGTAGTACGTGTGCCCAGTGTAGTACGTGTGCCCAGTGTAGTACGTGTGCCCAGTGTAGTGCCCAGTGTAGTACGTGTGCCCAGTGTAGTGCCCAGTGTAGTACGTGTGCCCAGTGTAGTGCCCAGTGTAGTATGTGTACCCAGTGCAGTACGTGTACCCAGTGTGGTGCCCAGTATAGTGTGTTAATAAAATAAATTACGAACATTGTACCCAGGCATCCATTCCTTACCAAGAGGAAAACAACAAGTAACTGAACAAACTAAGACTCAGATAAGAACTGTTATGTGAAGTCACTGAAGCTGACTCAGAAACTCGGCTAAAGTTGAGACGGATTAGAAAAGAACTGCATCCTGGTCATCGAACAACATACGCACACTGATTAGACAAACGCTGGAGATGGGACCGTGAGCCGAGAGAGTGGGACCACCCTGTGCTCCAACCAGAGGAGTCCAAAGTCTAAACCAAGAGTTGTAAAGTGTAATGCCAGTTTAGTGCCCAGTATACTACATGTACCCAGTGTAATGCCAGTTTAGTGCCCAGTATACTACATGTACCCAGTGTAATGCCAGTTTAGTGCCCAGTATACTACATGTACCCAGTGTAATGCCAGTTTAGTGCCCAGTATACTACATGTACCCAGTGTAATGCCAGTTTAGTGCCCAGTATACTACATGTACCCAGTGTAATGCCAGTTTAGTGCCCAGTATACTACATGTACCCAGTATAATGACAGTGTAGTATGTGTATTGAGTGCAGGAGCTAAAATGCTCCACCAGGTGGTCCTGGATGTTTGGGAGGTTGCAGACTGATAATTGGTTACTCAGACACACTTCCTATTTATTAATTGTGCCCAGTAACCACTGCTACAGTATTTGTGCTGCTCCACTAGGTGGTGCTGTTTGGATATGAACCCAGTAAAGAACAGTAGTGAATGTGAGTGGATGAAGGTCAGTGTCAGCACACAGTTCCAAATGAGTCCATACTGAAGCCACTTACCTTGACTGATAGTGACTGTTTCCCACAATTCATTACTTCCTCTCATCAGTCGAGCAGTTAACTCACCTGTAAAGTACATCCTGTCCAGTTAGAACGACGTCATTAAAGTTTCCTGCTTCTTTACTTGTATCTATGATACAGTTCTAACCACACTGGATCTGTACACCGCTTCATGTGGCTGTGTTTGGACCCTCAGGGCCACCATAGTGATGAACAAATACTGAACATTAATAAACACTTCATTTATTACTGATGTTACAGTGTTTAAACAGCATGGTAACAATCTTTAAGCTTAATTGAACACAGTCAACAGGTTTTATTTACTGCAGCAAGAAGTCTGACTGCAGAAGGAAGTCTGACTGAAGCAGGAAGTCCGACTGCGGCAACAAGAAGTCTGACTGCAGCAAAAAGTCTGACTAGCAGGAAGTCCGACTGCTGCAGCAGGAAGTCCGACTGCGGCACGAGGAAGTCTAACAACCACAAAAGCAACCACAGATTCGGTTCAGATGATGCAACATTACAAAACAGATGAGAGCTCTGATGTCACACCATGTCGTTGTTACACAAGAAACAAGTCTGCAGATCTCAGATCAGACAATGTATGTGACTGAGGGAAGGAGGGGGATCACTAAAGTTAGCTAGCAGGCTCTTACAACAGATCTCTGGTCTGTGAAGCACTTCTACACATCATGTGAGAGAATCTGTACTGCATCATGTGGTATTAATGTGTGACTGAGCATTAAATATTAAATCATAACCTGCAGCAAAACCCAAACGTTGCTGCAGGTTGTAGGTTATATTTGTCGTAAGGTGACAAACCTAAAAGGAAGGTAATGAGGACATGACGTCCTACCATGAAGATAATAGGGACATTATGTCCTGCAGGGACAACCCAGATGATTATGAGGACATGATGTCACACTGAGACTTCTCCACTGAAAAGAGGTCTTGCAGGATTATGAGGACATGACGTCACACTGAGACTTCGACACCTAAAAGAGGTCTTGCAGGATTGTGAGGACATGATGTCACACTGAGACTTCTCCACTTAAAAGAGGTCCTGCAGGATTGTGAGGACATGATGTCACACTGAGACTTCTCCACTTAAAAGAGGTCTTGCAGGATTATGAGGACACAACGTCATGCTGAGACTTCTCCACTTAAAAGAGGTCCTGCAGGATTGTGAGGACACAACGTCACACTGAGACTTCTCCACTTAAAAGAGGTCCTGCAGGATTGTGAGGACATGATGTCACACTGAGACTTCTCCACTTAAAAGAGGTCTTGCAGGATTATGAGGACACAACGTCACGCTGAGACTTCTCCACTTAAAAGAGGTCTTGCAGGATTATGAGGACACAACGTCACGCTGAGACTTCTCCACTTAAAAGAGGTCTTGCAGGATTATGAGGACACAACGTCATGCTGAGACTTCGACACATAAAAGACATGACGTCATGCTGTTGAGTATTACAAGTTCTGAACTGCCTGCTTTGAGATCAGAAAACATTCAACATCTGATGTTCTGCAGCTCCACAGATCCAGAAGTATCGACATTTTACAAATGTTAAAACCACGTTATTTATTGTGTTGTCCTCCATCCCTCGTCCTCAGTTGTTGGACGGCTGCTCTGGTTTCAGTAGGATGGCCCAGGAGTTGGCGGACACGATGTCTCCCCGCCGATGGATGCGACAGGTGTAAACGCCCTCATTAAACTCATTGGCGACGATGCGGAGGTCTCGGTCTTTCATGACAATGTAGCCGGGGACGGAAGTCAAGATCTGCTCGCCATCTTTATACCAGCTGCAGGAAACAGAGAAAGAGATGTTTTTGGTTTTAGAATCTTTGTTAGTTGTTCTATGGATCTTGGTTTTATCTGGACCCTGGTCCTGCCCAACACCAACTGCTTTTATCATTATGATTGTGGTAATATCTGGGGTTATTAAACCACTTGTTTCAGCTTATTTCTCTCTCTGTTAACATCATTGTTCATCAGTTAATTCATGGATTTTGATAATATTGGGCTCATAGCTTTATTTTTAATTAATGTGTCAAGATTCTGTGCCCATAAGATCTTTGCTTTGTCTCGTAGCTTCACATCGCTGCTTTAATATCGCTGAACATGAGACATACTGCATTTGTTGTGGGAACAATAAACATATAAGAGTCTGTACATTATTAAAGGCTTTTGAACTGGTTGTGGGATCAAACATATAAGAGTCTGTACATTATTAAAGGCTCTGGTTAATATGTCCACATTTCTCTTTTAGGAGCAACAAGTGAAATAACTTCTGACTCACGTACTTTTCCCATCAATCGGGTCTCTCCTGTCGCTCCCATGTGTGTGAATATGGCACTCGAGTCGAGGGCTTAACAGAATACACATATTTGATTGGCCGAGTAGGATTTACAACGCGTGTAATTGGTCGCTGTGTTTCCTGGACCGCTGAACGAGAGCCGTAAAGGCTAGAAAAGCTGCGCCGGTTAAATAGAAGCGATCAATGCTGATCAACAGTTGACCAATGTTCACACTGCACCACTGTATAATATACAATCTTTGGATTCAGCTGTGAATATTTTCTGTTTGTATTTTATTAAACTGAAACTATTTTGGAAAAAAACAAACGTCTGAACATATTTGATCAATAATGGAATACATAATCATTAGTTCTAGCACAGATCAATTCAACACATTATTGCTCAGCTGACCTGACTTTGGGTGGTGAGCGGAGGTTTTTGGTTCCACAGCGGAACCCCACCACCTTACCCCGAGGAACCATCTTGATCTTGACATTGGCCAGAGGTAGCATTGGCGTGGTTACCGCCTCCAGAGGCTCTGGAAGACAGAAAGTTAGTTTCAAACCAGAGACGGAAGGACAGACCTCAGAGAGACAGTCTGGTTTCTGTCTCACCGTAGCAGAGGTCACAGCGCTGAGGACAGTTCTTCTTCATGAAGGTCTTCCTCCGTTCACAGAAACCCAGACGAGCCCACGGATCACAGACCCGCTTCTTATCCAGACACCCTGCAGACGGACAGGAAGTATCTTTACTGTAGTAGCAGTACAACAGGAAGTACCTTTTCCGGAGTAACAGCACAACGGGAAGAACCTTTACTATGGTAACAGTACAACAGGAAGTATCATTACTGAGGTAACAGTACAACAGGAAGTACCGTTACTGTAGTAACAGTACATCTGGAAGTACCTTTACTGAGGTAGCAGCACAACAGGAAGTCAGTTTACTGTAGTAACAGTACAACATGAGGTACCTTTACTGTGGTAGCAGTACAACTTGAAGTACCTTTGCTGTAGTAATAGGCTACATGAAGTACCTTTACTGGAAAAACAGTACAACAGGAAGTAACTTTACTGTGGTAGTATGTACCACAACCTTTACGGTAGTAACAGTACAGCAGGAAGTATCACAACCTTTACTGTAGTAACAGTACATCAGGAAGTATCACAACCTTTACTGTAGTAACAGTACTGCGGGAAGTATCACAACCTTTACTGTAGTAACAGTACAACAGGAAGTATCACATAATTTACTGTAGTAACAGTACAGCAGAAAGTATCACAACCTTTACTGTAGTAACAGTACTGCGGGAAGTATCACAACATTTACTGTAGTAACAATACTGCAGAAAGTATCACAACATTTACTGTAGTAACAGTACTGCGGGAAGTATCACAACATTTACTGTAGTAACAATACTGCAGGAAGTATCACAACATTTACTGTAGTAACAGTACTGCGGGAAGTATCACAACATTTACTGTTGTAACAGTACTGCAGGAAGTATCACAACATTTACTGTAGTAACAGTACTGCGGGAAGTATCACAACATTTACTGTAGTAACAATACTGCAGGAAGTATCACAACATTTACTGTAGTAACAGTACTGCGGGAAGTATCACAACATTTACTGTAATAACAGTACAGCAGGAAGTACCTTTACTGGGGTAGCAGTACAGCAGGAAGTACCTTTACTGGAAAAACAGTACAACAGGGAGTACCTTTACTGGAAAAACAGTACAACAGGGAGTACCTTTACTGTGGTAACAGTACAACAGGAAGTAACTTTACTGTGGTAGTAGGTACCACAACATTTACTGTAGTAACAGTACTGCAGGAAGTATCACAACCTTTACTGTAGTAACAGTAAATCAGGAAGTATCACAACCTTTACTGTAGTAACAGTAAATCAGGAAGTATCACAACCTTTACTGTAGTAACAGTAAATCAGGAAGTATCACAACCTTTACTGTAGTAACCGTACAGCAGGAAGTATCACACACTTTACTGTAGTATCAGTACTGGAACAGGAAATACCAAAACATTTAATGTAGTAACAGTACTGCAGGAAGTATCACATCCTTTATTAAAAGTATTACATCCCTCAATCAAGTAAAAGTGCTGCGGGAGTATCAAATCTTTTTAAAGTACTACAGAAAGTGTTCATATATATTTACAGTTTCCACAACATAGCTATTATTCTATATTCTATATTATTCATATACTATAAACAACTCTACTGTGTGACTTTTATTGTGAAACTCCGACAGGAAGTGGTATGTGAAGTTACCATAGAGCCTCTGGATGCCCCACACGTCATCCTGGGCCACGTTCCTCTGGCCTGTGTAGGTGGCGTTGGGATGCATCAGAGCCTGAGGGTCTCTGGAGTGCCACAAGCCAAGAGCGTGGCCTACCTCATGGGCTGCCACCTGGACCAGGTCGTTCAGCCACACACCTGTAGGGTCACATGATCAACTCTGTAGGGTCACATGATCAACACTGTAGGGTCACATGATCAACACTGTAGAGTCACATGATCAACACTGTAGGGTCACATGATCAACACTGTAGGGTCACATGATCAACACTGTAGAGTCACATGATCAACACTGTAGAGTCACATGATCAACACTGTAGGGTCACATGATCAACACTGTAGGGTCACATGATCAACACTGTAGAGTCACATGATCAACACTGTAGGGTCACATGATCAACACTGTAGGGTCACATGATCAACACTGTAGGGTCACATGATCAACACTGTAGAGTCACATGATCAACACTGTAGAGTCACATGATCAACACTGTAGAGTCACATGATCAACACTGTAGGGTCACATGATCAACACTGTAGGGTCACATGATCAACACTGTAGAGTCACATGATCAACACTGTAGAGTCACATGATCAACACTGTAGGGTCACATGATCAACACTGTAGGGTCACATGATCAACACTGTAGAGTCACATGATCAACACTGTAGAGTCACATGATCAACACTGTAGGGTCACATGATCAACACTAAACAGTCACATGATCAACACCTGGGCCCTATTTCTCGTACCTGGCTAACGTGGTTAGCGGGATAATTTTCATAATTTTCGATTCCTCGAAGCAAGTTTGGCAAAATCACCATAGCAACACTTCCAAAAATTTGAACCTGCTCCAGCGCAGGCTCATTCAGTCTAGCTGGATAATCTGGCCACGCCCCCTGAAGAAAGTGTCAGCTCACTTCCTCATTGATGAAGTGATATTAGTGATATTAATGTTTCATAGGGAGAGAGTTCTGATGACGTGATGACGACTTCCTGTACGAGCGCCTTCCATTCTGCCCACAAGGAATCAATTATTACAGACCTTCTGGAGCCTACATTGAACACCACACATTGACTGTCTCACAGACTGTATGCAGAGCCTTGTGGTACATTGTGGTACATTGTGGTACATTGTTGTACAGTGTGGTACATTGTTCTACAGTGTTGTACATTGTTGTACAGTGTGGTACATTGTTCTACAGTCTGGTACATTGTTCTACAGTGTTGTACATTGTTGTACAGTGTGGTACATTGTTCTACAGTGTGGTACATTGTTCTACAGTGTCGGCGAAGCAGAACATCGGGAAAGCCGCTGTATGCCGTGGTTTTGGTGAAACTCATGGATGTGTTCATTATGTTCCGTGTAAATAATAATTTCATCATGCGTTAACGCATTTTTTTTGTTGAATTGGGCGGGGCTTAATGTTGCTGCACACATTGACAGAACATGGAGAAATGCACTTTTAAATGGACATTTTTATTTTAAATCTCTACCAGACGGCGTAGTTAATAAAAGCAAAGCTATTTGTAACCACTCAAACTGGAGTTATCTTATCATCAGAGGACTACGAGCATGAAGTACTACGAGCATGAAGTACTACGAGCATGAAGTACTACGAGCATGAAGTACTACGAGCATGAAATACTACGAGCATGAAGTACGTCTTAAAGGCGTTACGCAGCATTGAAACAACCAGTGGAGCGAAACTTCGTCAGACTACTGCGGCGTGCGGGAGAACTGTTATAAACCAACGCAGAAACAATGAACACATGAACAATGAACACATAAACAATGAACACATGGCTCGTCCGAGAGGAGAGCAGCGGACTGCAGTCCTCATGCAATTGATTTAGTAGAGCCACGTACGAGAAATAGGGCCCTGTAGAGTCACATGATCAACACCTGTAGAGTCACATGATCAACACCTGTAGAGTCACATGATCAACACGGTAGTCACAATTTGGCTCCGCCGCCTGCTCTCGTCTGCTTTCCAGGCGAGAAGCAGTTCGTCTTGAACAAACCTACAGTCAGACAAACATACTACCCATCATGCAATGCACTCAGCTGGCTCGTCTCGAAGGTCCTAAGAAACAATAAAACTTATCTGGACAACTAGTACTAGTACTAGTTGGTCACATACACTGCAGTACATGTACCTTCTTTCCAGCTAAACCTGGACTTGCCGAGGATCCAGAACTCGTGGTTGTCGAAGTGAATTTCTCCTCTCGGCGGTAGGAAGGCGTGAGCCAGCTCGCCGTTCAGACCGTCGAAACACGGGTGGAGAGGAGACCACCAGCAGTCAGTGTGGTTGAAGGTGTAGAAACCTAATGCACCCACACACATACAGACAACATATAGAGAACCACATTCATTTCAACACCACCTGAAACCAGTTTCCGGTGGCCCGTGGGCGGGCCCGCCAACTGTGCGCTGGAGATCGTACCGTTCATCGTCCATCTATGTATGGTTAGGTACTAGTGTCGTATGTTTCTGGAAACCTACGATTGTTGTGATTCTAACTATCCACTCCATTTCAAGATCGGACCACCACAGCAGCTACAGGCAACGTTTTTGTCAGACAACAACAAACAAACAAACGTTTTTAAAATCAAGCCGACTCACCGATGAAGCTTCGTTTTGACCCACATGTCATCACATTCCAATAAAAACGGTCTTGTTAGGTCGTAAAAAGGTCAATACAATCCAATTCAGTAAAAGTTTTTGTCCAAAACACGTGATTACATCCATAAATATCCACAAACTGCCGTTGCATCATTTCAAATCAGCCGGCAGATATGACAAAATATTTAAGAAAAGTAGCTGTAAAAGCCGTTCTCTGGCGTGCGCCTTTACAACCAGGATATCAAACTGTTCGTTCAACTCTATCCTTTCGATTGACACCAACAATTAAACCCACATTAGCCAACCAGAGTCAGCGAAGAAGAAGAGGGCTGACCAACTTCTTTTGGCTACTGTGCGCGCACACAGAGTCGGATTTGTCAAATGATGCTGGATTCGAACAGCCAATGAAAAGACGAAAACAAGGAAGTGCCATGTTGGGATGCCAGATAAGTGAATAAACCCGCAATTTCACTGCGTAATGACAACCTGTCGGTTTTGGTTCATTTTGCACACAATTTGGTTTCAATTCGGGGAAAAAACACAATAAAGTGTTTATGCTTCAGTTCCTTTGTGTCATTAATAGTGAATGTGTATATGATACCTCTGTTTCACCTTTCATTAGGGCCTAAAATGGAGTCTCCAAATGGCCTTTATTGGAAAAACGCCTAAACATACCCTTAGTAAAACATGTGTAAAATCTTCATTTTCTACTTTTTACTTGGACTAGGTAAGGCTTCATGCTATGCTCCCATTGTGTTTCCAGACCATAAGTCACAGCTATAATCATCTGCAGGCATCTATTTCACAAAAATATTTAGGCGAAAATAGAAAATCTTCTACTTATGTGTGTGCCAACTTATATTACTCAATGTCAGCAGCACTTAAAGTGATTCTGACTATTGGAGGGGAAAACTTCAGAGTGTGACATTTCAAAAGAACCAAAACCTGCACTTACTCCAAATGGTTCTCTTACAGCTTTCAATTTACTTTGGGTACGTCTGGATAGGTGTTTTTCGTGAATTTTACAGGAACGCTAAGAGGTTAAACTTCTCCACTTCCTGTCTGCCTACCGATGGTGATGTCAGCGGCGGTGATGTTAGTGGTGGAGTTGGCGTCGGTGAGCTCGGTGAAGGTGAGCGGGGACACGTCGCTCCACTTGGTGAAGGCGATGCTGATGGCCTTTCTGGTGTCCTCAACATTCAGGGTGTTAGGAAACGCTATGATCCTGAGAGATAGACAGGCAGAGAGGAAGAGAGACCAAGAGAGAGAGAGAGAGAGAAAACAAGAGAGACATTAAAGTCTAAAGTCAGAGAGATTTGATTCCAGAATATAACTACCTATAAATAAAGCTGCAAGCAGCATTGATCGGGGGTACTGGCTGGATGCCGGCTCACGCGGCCGAGAATGTCTGCAACTTTCGGACAACACGTCCACGAGTTGGATGTCTTTTTCCTATTATGCAGTGGTGTTACATGAGCTCGTTTAACGGAAATTCATTTAAAATGGCCGCCACGCCACAGCAATGCCGTTCCTTCAAACGTAAAGCTTTTGATTAGTTTTAATCACTAAGATCTTTAGATTGTACTGACTAAATTTGAAATGGATCTGATAAAATCCCTGAGACTAGTTCGTTAGAATATAGCTCCTAGAAATAGGATAAAATTAACGAAAAAATCACAAAATAATCTAAATGGTCGACTTCCATTTAGATTTTTTTAAAGTCTACGCTGTGTGCACAAATATATGCAAATAAGTATTTGAACATATCATTTGTATAAACTTGAATGCCTATTGGATTTAAGCATATCAGGTGATGTGTATTTGTGTAGTGCCCCTCATTGTGGCCTAAGGAGATCAACACCCTATATCAAGGTGTTTTTACAAGTCAAAAATTGTAAAAACTATAGGGATGCAGCACTATTTGCTAAGATTGCTAAGATATCGGGGTGTGATCAAAGAACCATCAAACATTTTGTTGCAAATAGTCAACAGAGTTGCAAAAAAAGCGTTGAGAGAAAAAGACGCAAATTAACTGCCAAAGATTTGAGAAGAATTAAACGTGAAGCTACCAGGAACCCGTTATCCTCCAGTACTGTCCTATTCCAGTGAAGCTACCAGGAACCCGTTATCCTCCAGTACTGTCCTATTCCAGTGAAGCTACCAGGAACCTGTTATCCTCCAGTACTGTCCTATTCCAGTGAAGCTACCAGGAACCTGTTATCCTCCAGTACTGTCCTATTCCAGTGAAGCTACGAGGAACCTGTTATCCTCCAGTACTGTCCTATTCCAGTGAAGCTACCAGGAACCCGTTATCCTCCAGTACTGTCCTATTCCAGTGAAGCTACCAGGAACCCGTTATCCTCCAGTACTGTCCTATTCCAGTGAAGCTACCAGGAACCCGTTATCCTCCAGTACTGTCCTATTCCAGTGAAGCTACGAGGAACCTGTTATCCTCCAGTACTGTCCTATTCCAGTGAAGCTACCAGGAACCTGTTATCCTCCAGTACTGTCCTATTCCAGTGAAGCTACGAGGAACCTGTTATCCTCCAGTACTGTCCTATTCCAGTGAAGCTACCAGGAACCTGTTATCCTCCAGTACTGTCCTATTCCAGTGAAGCTACCAGGAACCTGTTATCCTCCAGTACTGTCCTATTCCAGTGAAGCTACCAGGAACCTGTTATCCTCCAGTACTGTCCTATTCCAGTGAAGCTACCAGGAACCCGTTATCCTCCAGTACTGTCCTATTCCAGTGAAGCTACCAGGAACCTGTTATCCTCCAGTACTGTCCTATTCCAGTGAAGCTACCAGGAACCTGTTATCCTCCAGTACTGTCCTATTCCAGTGAAGCTACCAGGAACCTGTTATCCTCCAGTTCGACTTAGTTGAACCACGTACGAGGAATGGAGCCCTTGAACTCTTGATCATCTCTTTGTAAACTTCTACACAGGTACCAACAACAAGATACCCACAGGGGAGACTGGCAGATACTAGACCTCCTCCTGGCTGAGACCCTGAAGGACATTGCTTTCAGCAGGAACCTCGCCACCCAGCCAGCCAGACTACCTAGACCTCACCACAGCCAGACCTCTGTCAGTCCTTTTAGACCTCAGCCAAACCTCAGCCAGACCTCCTGGACCTCAGCCAGACCTTCTAGACCTCAGCCAAACTACTTAGACTTTAACCATACCACAGACAGACTACCTAGACCTCAGCCAGACCTCACCCGGACCTCCTAGACCTCCGCCAGTCCTTCTAGACCTTTGCCAAACCTCAGCCAAAACTCACAGACCTCCTAAACCTCAGCTAGACCTCAGCCAGACCTCAGTCAAACTTAGCCAAACCTCAGACAGATCTCCTAGACCTCAGCCATACCTCCTAGACGACTTGTGGTGTCTACAAAGTAAAATCTTAAACTGAATGTTCTGGGCTAGTATTTGCTCACGGATTGAAAGTATTTGCATGTATGCATCAGAAGTATTGATCAGAAGTCTTGATATGCACCTGTAGCTGATGTTGTGGTGGGTCCACTTGTGTCCCAGAGGGTTGATGGCGTATCGTCTGGTTCTGGTTCCTCTGAACGTCTCCGTCACTCTACTGCTGGCTGACATCTGAAAAAAAACAACAACGGGCTGTTAAATTAATCAGGTTCGATAACCAAGCAGGTCGTTACACAATCAGATCTTTAATCAATCAGATCGTTAATCAATCAGCAGCCTCCGAGCTGAGTGACACCAACTGCACTTCCTCTAATGTCCAATAGATGCTGCGGTGATGAAACTGTTATCAGTTACTGATATTATTCGTTGGATCAATATGAGCTCTGAAGCTAAAAGAACTCTCACGATGTATTTTACCAGGAAACACACAATTATGTTCATATCTCCGCGGTAAAACGGCAAATAAATCTGGTTCTGATGTTGCCGTAATCTGTAGACGTTCCGTGTTCTTCTCACGAGATCGTACGTGATTCACTCAGCGAGCTGAGAGCTTGGACGTGTTGTGTGACATTTGTGTCGAGCTCCACCCTGCAACGTAATTTGTGGAATTGTGTGTCCGTCAATATTTTGTGTGAAACTAACCAATGAACAGTTAGGAAATCACTAAGGACCTCCCACCTTACGCTTCGGAAAAATACTGCAGTTTAGTAAACAGTTAGAAAACAGTTAGTTTTTATATAAAGGACATACTCTGTTCTTGTTTGGAAAACTGTTCTTGAAAAACAGACTAAAATATATTGTACATTTTTTGTTTGAAAACAAAAACGGTTGTAATGTTCATTTTTTGTTTGCATACATCCCATAATGCTTGATCTGTAGTATGAAGTAATTTCTCAGTCCCATTTTATCTCAGTCTCTCTCACATTTGGTGAAAGTGGAGTGACAGACAACACTTTTACTCCAAAAAACGATATTACAACATTTGGCTTTAGACATTTATTACATGCATCTACTATTGTATTCATATATTCCACCACCTTTGTAAGCTTTGGTAAAACAATGTCTATCACCAAAACAGTTCGTCCACAGGAGTAAAGGAATGTTTTAATAAATCTTCAACTTTTCAGCTTTAAGGCCAAACGGTGCTTCATTATATAGAAAGCTCAGATTGTTCTACGTGTTGTGATGTATAACACATGGGTATGTATCAAATTCAAGAATCAAGGTGAATTTAAGAAATTATGTAAAATCGGGAAAAAGACCTTAGAGCCCAGAGGGTTAAGGCTAGCATCTTCAGCTAAGGGTTAAGGCTAGCATCTTCAGCTAAGGGTTAAGGCTAGCATCTTCAGCTAAGGGTTAAGGCTAGCATCTTCAGCTAAAGGTTAAGGCTAGCATCTTCAGCTAAAGATTAAGGCTAGCATCTTCAGCTAAGGGTTAAGGCTAGCATCTTCAGCTAAAGGTTAAGGCTAACATCTTCAGCTAAGGGTTAAGGCTAGCATCTTCAGCTAAGGGTTAAGGCTAGCATCTTCAGCTAAGGGTTAAGGCTAGCATGACCCAAATATAAGTGGCCCCATGATGAGAGTTGGTCCAGTTCTTTAAATGCAAAGGAAAGGAGCATCAATGCTTCCTTACTTAGCTCCTTTAGCAGAGGAAACACTGGACCTTCCTTTACCAAAGGAAAGGAGCTTCAATGCTTCCTTACTTAGCTCCTTTAGCAGAGGAAACACTGGACCTTCCTTTACAAAAGGAAAGGAGTTTCAATGCTTCCTTACTTAGCTCCTTTAGCAGAGGAAACACTGGACCTTTCAAAGGAAAGGAGCTTCAATGCTTCCTTACTTAGCTCCTTTAGCATAGGAAACACTGGACCTTTCAAAGGAAAGGAGCTTCAATGCTTCCTTACTTAGCTCCTTTAGCTTCAATGCTTCCTTACTTAGCTCCTTTAGCAGAGGAACCACTGGACCTTTCAAAGGAAAGGAGCTTCAATGCTTCCTTACTTAGCTCCTTTAGCATAGGGAACACTGGACCTTCCTTTACCAAAGGAAAGGAGCTTCAATACTTCCTTACTTAGCTCCTTTAGCAGAGGAACCACTGGACCTTTCAAAGGAAAGGAGCTTCAATGCTTCCTTACTTAGCCCCTTTAGAATAGGGAACATTGGACCTTTCAAAGGAAAGGAGCTTCAATGCTTCCTTACTTAGCTCCTTTAGAATAGGGAACATTGGACCTTTCAAAGGAAAGGAGCTTCAATGCTTCCTTACTTAGCTCCTTTAGCATAGGGAACACTGGACCTTCCTTTACCAAAGGAAAGGAGCTTCAATACTTCCTTACTTAGCTCCTTTAACAGAGGAACCACTGGACCTTTCAAAGGAAAGGAGCTTCAATGCTTCCTTACTTAGCTCCTTTAGCAGAGGAACCACTGGACCTTTCAAAGGAAAGGAGCTTCAATGCTTCCTTACTTAGCTCCTTTAGCAGAGGAACCACTGGACCTTTCAAAGGAAAGGAGCTTCAATGCTTCCTTACTTAGCCCCTTTAGCATAGGGAACATTGGACCTTTCAAAGGAAAGGAGCTTCAATGCTTCCTTACTTAGCTCCTTTAGCAGAGGAACCACTGGACCTTTCAAAGGAAAGGAGCTTCAATGCTTCCTTACTTAGCTCCTTTAGCATAGGGAACATTGGACCTTTCAAAGGAAAGGAGCTTCAATGCTTCCTTACTTAGCCCCTTTAGCATAGGGAACATTGGACCTTTCAAAGGAAAGGAGCTTCAATGCTTCCTTACTTAGCTCCTTTAGCAGAGGAACCACTGGACCTTTCAAAGGAAAGGAGCTTCAATGCTTCCTTACTTAGCTCCTTTAGCATAGGGAACATTGGACCTTTCAAAGGAAAGGAGCTTCAATGCTTCCTTACTTAGCCCCTTTAGCATAGGGAACATTGGACCTTTCAAAGGAAAGGAGCTTCAATGCTTCCTTACTTAGCTCCTTTAGCAGAGGAACCACTGGACCTTTCAAAGGAAAGGAGCTTCAATGCTTCCTTACTTAGCTCCTTTAGCATAGGAACCACTGGACCTTTCAAAGGAAAGGAGCTTCAATGCTTCCTTACTTAGCTCCTTTAGCATAGGGAACATTGGACCTTTCAAAGGAAAGGAGCTTCAATGCTTCCTTACTTAGCTCCTTTAGCAGAGGAACCACTGGACCTTTCAAAGGAAAGGAGCTTCAATGCTTCCTTACTTAGCTCCTTTAGCATAGGGAACATTGGATCTTTCAAAGGAAAGGAGCTTCAATGCTTCCTTACTTAGCTCCTTTAGCATAGGGAACATTGGACCTTTCAAAGGAAAGGAGCTTCAATGCTTCCTTACTTAGCTCCTTTAGCATAGATACTATAAACCAGGTTGTTTATATTAATAAAGTAATATATGAACCAGGTTGTTTATGTTAATAAAGTAATATATGAACCAGGTTGTTTATATTAATAAAGTAATATATGAACCAGGTTGTTTATGTTAATAAAGTAATATATGAACCAGGTTGTTTATGTTAATAAAGTAATATATGAACCAGGTTGTTTATGTTAATAAAGTAATATATGAACCAGGTTGTTTATGTTAATAAAGTAATATATGAACCAGGTTGTTTATGTTAATAAAGTAATATATGAACCAGGTTGTTTATATTAATAAAGTAATATATGAACCAGGTTGTTTATATTAATAAAGTAATATATGAACCAGGTTATTTATATTAATAAAGTAATACTATAAATCAGGTTGTTTATATTAATAAAGTAATATTATAATCAGGTTATTTATATTAATAAAGTAATATATGAACCAGGTTATTTATATTAATAAAGTAATGTATGAACCAGGTTGTTTATATTAATAAAGTAACATATGAACCAGGTTGTTTATATTAATAAAGTAATATTATAATCAGGTTATTTATATTAATAAAGTAATATATGAATCAGGTTATTTATATTAATAAAGTAATATATGAACCAGGTTATTTATATTAATAAAGTAATACTATAAACCAGGTTGTTTATTTTAATAAAGTAATATATGAACCAGGTTGTTTATATTAATAAAGTAATATATAAACCAGGTTATTTATATTAATAAAGTAATACTATGAACCAGGTTGTTTATATTAATAAAGTAATACTATAAACCAGGTTGTTTATTTTAATAAAGTAATATATGAACCAGGTTATTTATATTAATAAAGTAATATATGAACCAGGTTGTTTATGTTAATAAAGTAATATATGAACCAGGTTGTTTATATTAATAAAGTAATATATGAACCAGGTTGTTTATGTTAATAAAGTAATATATGAACCAGGTTGTTTATATTAATAAAGTAATATATGAATCAGGTTATTTATATTAATAAAGTAATATATGAACCAGGTTGTTTATATTAATAAAGTAATATATAAACCAGGTTATTTATATTAATAAAGTAATACTATAAACCAGGTTGTTTATTTTAATAAAGTAATATATGAACCAGGTTGTTTATATTAATAAAGTAATATATGAACCAGGTTGTTTATATTAATAAAGTAATATATGAACCAGGTTGTTTATTTTAATAAAGTAATATATGAACCAGGTTGTTTATATTAATAAAGTAATACGATGAACCACTAACATCATAACTACGTAGTTTAGTGAAAGTTCCCTAAACACAGCGGTTGTCGTTTCCTAACTCCTCATTAACTCTCCTTGCCATCTTTCCTTGACCCCGTGACCTTTTCTACAGAGGTCAAGGACAAGTGGTTAGGAATAGAGGTGAGGAGTTCATAGACCCCAGAACTAAACTGAACCCCCTTCGTGGATGACTCTGACTGCCGGGCTTCATGGGTAATGTAGTCCTTGTGGCTAGTGGTTTGACACGTGGCAGCAGATGGAGACTCCTCCTCACAGATCTGTCGCCCAGATGTGAACCTCCAGACCTCCAACTAAACCTGGACCACAACCTCAGCTGGAGGACTTCCTGTCTCTGGACTTCCTGTCTGTTATTCTACCTCGTTTCAAAACAAGCACAGAAGAAGAACACCGGTTGGGAAAACCAACACACACACACACATATATACTGTATACATGTGTGTATATGTATAAATATAAAAACATACTGCTGAAAATAAATGATATCATTCAATTAAAGTAGTAAAATAATGTGTTTTATGTATTATTATAAACCGTCTCACTATTGGTGTGTGGTTATTATTGGTTGATCTGATTGAGGTTTAGAAACATCAGTACTATGTATTGATTATTGGTTTATGATCTGACTGGTGATATGATTGATCAGGAGCTTCATTGATAAACTCAGTTCACTGACCTGCGGCCTGAGAGCAGATCCGCCCACCTTCATCACCACCACCATCATCATCAGCAGCAGAGGAAGGTCCATGATGGGAACAGGACTCTACCCAGTCCTGCACGTGACCAATCAATCAATCACTCCGTCTGTCTGTGTGCGTGTCCGTGGAAGAGGCGCGTGCGTGTTCAATGACAGAATCACGCAGTTCCTTCAGGTTTCTTCAGAACCTCGTGGGTCAAGAACATCCGACCCGGAGATCCGACCCTATCCGGGCCCCACGAAGACCCACACCTTCCCAAGGGAGTCTTCTGGTTCCGGACCCGGTCCGTGCTGCTCGGCTGAGGAACAAACTGAGGGAACTTGTTCCTCCGCACGGAGCGCTCGCTGCTGCAGTCAGGCTGGTCCGGGGGGGCGGGGTCAGGTGTGTGTGTGAGTGGTGTCCATTTACACCCAGACTATGTGGAGTTTAACCCTTCCGGTCCAGGTTCTGTCCTCCAGCTCCGAATAAAGTATTTCATCATTATTATTGTCTGCATGAAGGAGCTGTTGGTAAACAAATCCAGACCTGGTCCTCGAGGTGGGGACACCCAGAGGTGCTCAATATTTACATGTATATATACGTGTATATATATATATATATATATATATATATATATATATATATATATGTATATATATATATATACATATATATATGTATATATATATATATGTATATATACATGTATATATATATATGTATATATACGTGTATATATACACGTATATATATAAATATACATATATATATACGTATATATATGTATATATATACGTATATATATACATATATATATATATGTATATATACGTGTATATATACACGTATATATATAAATATACATATATATATACGTATATATATGTATATATATACGTATATATATACACATATATATATATGTATATATGCGTGTGTATATATATGTATATATAAATATACATGTATATATATACGTATATATATATATACTGTATGTGTATGTATGTACAGAATGTGAGTCGTTCTTCTCATAAGTGTATTGAATAATAACTGCAGCAGAATGAAGACTAAGCTGTGAGAACTGCTGACCAACATTTATCATGAAGTAATCTGACAATAAGAGGAGAATGGTTAGCTGCAGCCTCACCAGTGACACTTATTGTTTGTGTTGTTGTTGTGTTGTTGGTGTGTAGTTGTGTTGTGCATCAGCTCTCGGTCACCTTCAATCTGACAAACTGCCTGCAGAAGCATCTTTCATCAGATGCTGCATGTTAAGCAGCTAATTAAAGCCGCTTGGTGTCCTGAACTAGCTCTGAATGTTGGCAGCTGAGCCGCATGGCAGACCCCCATCATGCATTGCAACAATGCTCTCTGCCATCACCCTGACCCTCAGATCAGGAATCAACCTCTGGTTCTTTAATTGAAGCCAAAGCTTCATGTGTTAAAGCTGCATTCTCTCTCCTGACCACCAGGGGCGACTCCTCTGGTTGTATAGAAGTCTATGCTTCATGTGTTAAAGCTGCATTCTCTCTACTGACCACCAGGGGGCGACTCCTCTGGTTGTATAGAAGTCTATGCTTCATGTGTTAAAGCTGCATTCTCTCTCCTGACCACCAGGGGGCGACTCCTCTGGTTGTATAGAAGTCTATGCTTCATGTGTTAAAGCTGCAATCTCTCTCCTGACCACCAGGGGCGACTCCTCTGGTTGTATAGAAGTCTACGCTTCATGTGTTAAAGCTGCATTCTCTCTACTGACCACCAGGGGGCGACTCCTCTGGTTGTATAGAAGTCTATGCTTCATGTGTTAAAGCTGCATTCTCTCTCCTGACCACCAGGGGGCGACTCCTCTGGTTGTATAGAAGTCTATGCTTCATGTGTTAAAGCTGCAATCTCTCTCCTGACCACCAGGGGCGACTCCTCTGGTTGTATAGAAGTCTACGCTTCATGTGTTAAAGCTGCATTCTCTCTACTGACCAGCAGGGGGCGACTCCTCTGGTTGTATAGAAGTCTACGCTTCATGTGTTAAAGCTGCATTCTCTCTCCTGACCACCAGGGGGCGACTCCTCTGGTTGTATAGAAGTCTATGCTTCATGTGTTAAAGCTGCATTCTCTCTACTGACCACCAGGGGGCAACTCCTCTGGTTGTATAGAAGTCTATGCTTCATGTGTTAAAGCTGCATTTTCTCTCCTGACCACCAGGGGGCGACTCCTCTGGTTGTATAGAAGTATATGCTTTATGTGTTAAAGCTGCATTCTCTCTCCTGACCACCAGGGGGCGACTCATCTGGTTGTATAGAAGTCTACGCTTCATGTGTTAAAACTGCATTCTCTCTACTGACCACCAGGGGGCGACTCCTCTGGTTGTATAGAAGTCTACGCTTCATGTGTTAAAGCTGCATTCTCTCTCCTGACCACCAGGGGGCGACTCCTCTGGTTGTATAGAAGTCTATGCTTCATGTGTTAAAGCTGCATTCTCTCTCCTGACCACCAGGGGGCGACTCCTCTGGTTGTATAGAAGTCTATGCTTCATGTGTTAAAGCTGCATTCTCTCTCCTGACCACCAGGGGGCGACTCCTCTGGTTGTATAGAAGTCTATGCTTCATGTCTTAAAGCTGCATTCTCTCTCCTGACCACAAGGTGGCGACTCCTCTGGTTGTATAGAAGTCTATGCTTCATGTGTTAAAGCTGCATTCTCTCTCCTGACCACCAGGGGGCGACTCCTCTGGTTGTATAGAAGTCTATGCTTCATGTGTTAAAGCTGCATTCTCTCTACTGACCACCAGGGGGCGACTCCTCTGGTTGTATAGAAGTCTATGCTTCATGTGTTAAAGCTGCATTCTCTCTCCTGACCACCAGGGGGTGACTCCTCTGGTTGTATAGAAGTATATGCTTCATGTGTTAAAGCTGCATTCTCTCTCCTGACCACAAGGTGGCGACTCCTCTGGTTGTATAGAAGTCTATGCTTCATGTGTTGAAGCTGCATTCTCTCTCCTGACCACCAGGGGGCGACTCCTCTGGTTGTATAGAAGTCTATGCTTCATGTGTTAAAGCTGCATTCTCTCTCCTGACCACCAGGGGGCGACTCCTCTGGTTGTATAGAAGTCTATGCTTCATGTGTTAAAGCTGCATTCTCTCTCCTGACCACCAGGGGGCGACTCCTCTGGTTGTATAGAAGTCTATGCTTCATGTGTTCACGTAGAACCTGTTGTCCCTCGGGTCCCTGCTGCTGCTCTGGAGCTCAGCAGCAGCATCCCATAATGCTTTAAAGTTCCTGGTTGGGGCCTCCTGGCAGCCGACCAGCAGAGAGACGGAGGAGGAGACAGACTTTCAGCCTCAGCTGAAGGACGAGGATTTAATTACACCTCTGTCCATTCACCTGTCCATCATACACACACATATACACACGCACACACACACACACACACATACACGCATACACACACACACAATACACACGCACATACACACACACACACGTACACACACACACCTATACATGCATACACACACACATACACACACACACAGACACACACACACACAATACACACGCACATACACACACACACACACACGCACACACACACACCTATACATGCACACACACACACATACACACACACACACAGACACACACACACACGCATATACACAGACACACACAGTAACACACACACACACATTTACACATCCATCTATTGTGTTCCTCTTACCCGGGTCGGGTCTCGGTGGCAGACCCAGCAGGCTGACTCAGACTCACTCTGGGGGGTCCCAAGGCGTTCCCAGGCCAGCGGAGAGATGTCATCCCTCCAGCGTTCCTGGGTCTTCCCCGAAGTCTCTAAAATATATTTTTTCCGGGTTAAATATAATTTGTATTCAATTCTGTTTAATTTTAATTTTTTAGTTGATTAAAATCTCGCCTGGATCTGGCGCGGGGGGCGTGGTATCAACTCAGAGGGGCGTGGTGTTAACTCAGAGGGGCGTGGTGTCAACTCAGAGGGGCGTGGTGTCAACTCAGAGGGGCGTGGTGTTAACTCAGAGGGGCGTGGTATCAACTCAGAGGGGCGTGGTGTCAACTCAGAGGGGCGTGGTATCAACTCAGAGGGGCGTGGTGTTAACTCAGAGGGGCGTGGTGTCAACTCAGAGGGGCGTGGTGTCAACTCAGAGGGGCGTGGTATCAACTCAGAGGGGCGTGGTATCAACTCAGAGGGGTGTGGTGTTAACTGAGAGGGGCGTGGTATCAACTCAGAGGGGCGTGGTATCAACTGAGAGGGGCGTGGTATCAACTCAGAGGGGCGTGGTGTTAACTCAGAGGGGCGTGGTGTCAACTGAGAGGGGCGTGGTATCAACTCAGAGGGGCGTGGTGTTAACTCAGAGGGGCGTGGTGTCAACTCAGAGGGGCGTGGTGTCAACTCAGAGGGGCGTGGTATCAACTCAGAGGGGCGTGGTGTCAACTCAGAGGGGCGTGGTGTCAACTCAGAGGGGCGTGGTATCAACTCAGAGGGGCGTGGTGTTAACTCAGAGGGGCGTGGTGTCAACTGAGAGGGGCGTGGTGTTAACTCAGAGGGGCGTGGTGTCAAATGAGAGGGGCGTGGTGTTAACTCAGAGGGGCGTGGTGTCAACTGAGAGGGGCGTGGTGTTAACTCAGAGGGGCGTGGTGTCAACTGAGAGGGGCGTGGTGTTAACTCAGAGGGGCGTGGTGTCAACTCAGAGGGGCGTGGTGTTAACTCAGAGGGGCGTGGTGTTAACTGAGAGGGGCGTGGTGTCAGGGCGTGGTGTTAACTCAGAGGGGCGTGGTGTCAGGGCGTGGTGTCAACTCAGAGGGGCGTGGTGTTAACTGAGAGGGGCGCGGTGTCAGGGCGTGGTGTCAACTCAGAGGGGCGTGGTGTTAACTCAGAGGGGCGTGGTGTTAACTGAGAGGGGCGTGGTGTCAGGGCGTGGTGTTAACTCAGAGGGGCGTGGTGTCAGGGCGTGGTGTCAACTCAGAGGGGCGTGGTGTTAACTGAGAGGGGCGCGGTGTCAGGGCGTGGTGTCAACTCAGAGGGGCGTGGTGTTAACTCAGAGGGGCGCGGTGTTAACTGAGAGGGGCGTGGTGTCAGGGCGTGGTGTCAACTCAGAGGGGCGTGGTGTCAGGGCGTGGTGTTAACTCAGAGGGGCGTGGTGTTAACTGAGAGGGGCGCGGTGTCAAGGCATGGTGTCAACTGAGAGAGGTTTGATGGACAAGGTCCTGAAGTAAAAAGTAAAGTGAATAAAAAATTGGTGTGAATGCACTTTTAGGTTGAGCCCCGCGCGCCTAGAGGAAACCCATCTCCTTAAATTAACCAAGACAGTTTACTGGTGCAGCCGCACCTGTCGATCTCCCACCCCATCTTACCCTCACTCGTCAACGAGGCCCCGGAATACTTGGGGTAGGCACTCCTTCCCCACCTGGAGGATTGGCTCTCATCCCCGCCGATTCACACTCGGCTGTAAACCGCCCCAGTGACTGCTGGAGGTCACGATGTGCAAATATGGCTCAGTGGTTAGCAGGGGCGTACTTCAATCAGAGGATCGGCGGTTCGATCCCCGGCTAGGCAAGATACTTTACCACAAAATTGCTCCCGTAATTGAATGTTAGTTAGTCCTGATGGGCAGGTGAAACCTTCGCTCCTCCCATCAGCGTATGAATGGGGGAAGGATGTCATGTAGTGTTAAAGCGCTTTGAGTGGTCGGAAGACGAGAAAAGCGCTGTACAAGTACAGGTCCATTTACGTTCCGAGGAGGCCTCATCATCTGCAAACAGCAGAGAGGTGATCCCGAGACCCCTGAACCAGACATTCTCCATATTTGAGACATTCTCCATATCTAGGCACAGCCGGGGTGTTCTGGTACCAGGTACTTATGAGCCACCTCATGTTCCAACATGGTGTCCGTTTTGGATAAACCATGGCTAGCAGAGAAGTCCAGCAGCGATACACCGCTCGGGGTCAGATCGGGCAAGTTCCTCACAAACCCCCCGCCAGGTTTCTCTGTCATTGCCCACGTGAGCGTTAAAGTCTGCGGTTTGGTGCAAAAGCACAAACAACAGTCAGAGCCTTCCTCCCCACAACCCTCAGGGAGGCGACCCTCTGGTTCTCCAGGGAGAACTCCAACAAGCCTCTCACTCTGGACTCCAGAAAAGGACAAAGTCCAACCCTTCTCCAGGAGGTTGGTTCTAGAGCCAGTGCTGTGCGTGGATGTGAGCCCAACTTTATCTAGCTGGTACCGCTCCACCTCCTGCTCCACCTCCTGCTCCACCTCCTGCTTCACCTCTTGCACCAGCTCTGGCTCTTTCTCCGCTAGTGAGGTGACGCTCCACGTCCCTAGAGCTAGTCTATGCTGTGCCGCCACCCGGTCTACATAGCACCCGACCCCGATGCTTGTCCACAGGGTGGCTGCTCCATGTTGTTTCTTTGGGCAGGAGTCAGCGAGCTCTCCACCTGGGTCTGGCTCCGGGAGGGTTCTAATTCAATTCAATTCAGTTTATTTTGTATAGCCCAATAGCCTTTACCATCTGTACACATACGACATCCCTGACCTTTGACCTCACATCGGATCAGGAAAAACTCCCCAAAAATAACCTTTGACAGGGAAAAAAGTGAAGAACCCTTCAGGAGAGCAACAGAGGAGGATCCCTCTCCCCGGATGGACAGATGAATAGATTCCACGGTTTCCCTGGTCGGGGCGAGGTGGCTACAGACCGTGAGACACAGTACATCAGGGGTTTTGAACCGCTCTCCTGGGCTAATACATATATATACACACACATTTATACACACACACAGACAATAAAACAGTTGAATGAGTTCCGATTCATATTTTTTATTAATTTGGATACATCTGGATACACGGTAAAAAAGAGATGAATTCGGGCTGAAAGCATGCTCGGTAAACCAGTGGTTTGGACGTATCCATCTCTTAAAGGGACATACCACATGTAGTTCAGGCTCTAATCAAAGACTCTATCCAGGTGCATTATGGGAAGTGTAGGACTCAGTGTTTTTTTAACTTAAAGTCAGGATATCTGTTTGTAATCACAACAAGTACTGAGGACACGGCGATAATGATGATGATGATGAAGAGGAGGTCATGATGATGAGGATGAAGATCCTCAGCAGCGGGTCTCATAGATTCCACTGCGTCCAATGTATCGAACCCATTTGATGACGTCCTGGTCGCTGTAGTTCAGTTTGGGCTCAAACACCTTCAGGTACCTCACCTTCAGACCAGAGGGGGCAAAGGGCACCTGGGGGGGGGGGGGAGGAGGAGGAGGAGGAGGAGGGGGAGGGGGAGGAGGGGGAGGGGGAGGGGGAGGAGGAGGGGGAGGGGGGGAGGAGGAGGGGGAGGAGGGGGAGGGGGAGGAGGGGAAGGAGGGGAAGGAGGAGGAGGAGGAGGAGGAGGAAGGAGGGGGAGGAGGAGGAGGAGGAGGGAAAGGAGGAGAAGGAAGGAAGAGGAGGAGGTGAAGGAGGAAGGATGGGAAGGAAGGGGAAGAGGGGAGGGAAGAAAAAGGAGTAGGGGGAAGAAAGAGGAGGAGGAGGAGGAGGAGGAGGAGGAGGGGAGTGGAGGAAAGAGGAGGGGGAAGAAAGAGGAGGAAGAGAAGGGAGGGGAGGAAGAAGAGGAGGGGAGGAAGGGGAGGAGGGGGAGGAAGAAGAAGAGGGGAGGAAGAGGAGGAGGGGGAGGAGGGAGGGAGTGGAGGAAAGGAAGGTAAGGAAGAGGAAGGGAACAGGAGGAAGGGGAGGAAGAGGGGAAGGAAGAAAGAGGAGGGGAGGGAAGAAGGAGGAGGAAGAGGAAGATGAGGAGGAGGAGGGGAGGAAGGGGAAGGAGGGGGAGTAAGGAGAGTAGGGGGAGAAAGAAGAGGAGGGAGGGGGAGGAAGAAGAGGAGGGGAGGGAGGGGAGGAAGGGGAGGAAGAGCAGCATTAGCAGTTAGCAGTGAACCCGTCTGCACTCAGTTACCTGAACAGGTGAACCTGATGATGAATCACCTCAAAGTTCATGGAGATCGGAGGCCGAGCCCACTTCTTCTTGTCATTGGTCGGCAGGAGCTCGATCTCTGCACTGATCTGAGACTCCTTCATCCCAGCCATCCTCTTCACCCTGAGACACACACACACCTGTTACACACCTGTTACACACCTGTTACCTGCCTGTTCTCTGTCTCTTACTTCCAGACGATGGCGTTCTCACTGGCTTTGTATTTGGCTTTG
Organism: Cyclopterus lumpus; assembly: GCF_009769545.1. Classification (NCBI taxonomy): domain Eukaryota; kingdom Metazoa; phylum Chordata; class Actinopteri; order Perciformes; family Cyclopteridae; genus Cyclopterus; species Cyclopterus lumpus. Next base: position 21,538,035 of record NC_046978.1, on the reverse strand, counting down.
CCCTTCATGCAGATGACTTGAACCCCGCTGGTGTTGAGGGGGGTGGGGATCCTCACCTGGTCAAAGATGATTACATACATCATCAATGAAGGAAGTTATATTGATAACTTTGTATACATAACTTCAGTGAACCTTATAATGAGTGATAATCAATAGTTCATTTATATAAATATTGATAGTAATAGTCGTAGTAATTGTAATAGCAGTAGTAACAGCAGTATAATAGTAGTGTAATAGCAGTAGCAATAATAGCAGTTGTAATAGTAATAGCAGTGTATTAGCAGTAGCAATAGAAATAGTATTATTAATAGCCGTAGTAATAGCAGTAGTAATAGTAATAGCAGTCGTAATAGTAGTAGTAATAGTAGTACTAATAGTAATAGCAGTATAATAGTAGTATAATAGCAGTAACAATAGCAGTACTAATAGTAATAGCAGTATAATAGTAGTATAATAGCAGTAGTAATAGCAGTAGTAATAGCAGTCGTAATAGCAGTAGTAATAGTAGTACTAATAGTAATAGCAGTATAATAGTAGTATAATAGCAGTAGTAATAGCAGTAGTAATAGTAGTACTAATAGTAATAGCAGTATAATAGTAGTATAATAGCAGTAACAATAGCAGTACTAATAGTAATAGCAGTATAATAGTAGTATAATAGCAGTAGTAATAGCAGTAGTAATAGTAATAGCAGTCGTAATAGCAGTAGTAATAGTAGTACTAATAGTAATAGCAGTATAATAGTAGTATATTAGCAGTAACAATAGCAGTACTAATAGTAATAGCAGTATAATAGTAGTATAATAGCAGTAGTAATAGCAGTAGTAATAGTAGTACTAATAGTAATAGCAGTATAATAGTAGTATAATAGCAGTAACAATAGCAGTACTAATAGTAATAGCAGTATAATAGTAGTATAATAGCAGTAGTAATAGCAGTAGTAATAGTAATAGCAGTCGTAATAGCAGTCGTAATAGTAGTACTAATAGTAATAGCAGTATAATAGTAGTATATTAGCAGTAACAATAGCAGTACTAATAGTAATAGCAGTATAATAGTAGTATATTAGCAGTAACAATAGCAGTACTAATAGTAATAGCAGTATAATAGTAGTATAATAGCAGTAGTAATAGCAGTAGTAATACCTCGATCTTCTGAGCAAGAAGCGAGGACTTGAAATTGGACTTGATTACAACTTTGACCTCCAGTTTGGTGCGACCGACCTCTCGAACCAAAGGGATGACCCTGAACGGCAGGATGATGTCTTTGGTGGTTCGATACCTGCAGACCGAAGGACGGACGGCTCAGGCCTGATGTGTCCTGTCTGATGGTGTGTGTGTGTGTGTGTGTGTGTGACATCTGACCTCATGAGCTCATAGTCTCCGTCCGGAGGGATGAAGCTGATGCTGCGTTCAGAGTCAAACTTGCTGAGACGAACACATTGATGGAAGGTGCAGTCATCGATGGCTATCGACTGTTTCCCACTGAGGAGAGAGGATAGTTCAGAACCCCTGCTGGAAAACCTCCCCTTTAAGAAGAGGACATGATGCATGAAGCTACATTCAGAACCCCTGATGGAAGTAATCAAACTGCAATAAAGTGATCCAACTGCAGTAAAGGGATCAAACTACTGTAAAGGGATCAAACTGCAGTAAAGGGATCAAACTGACGTAAAGGGATCAAACTGCAGTAAAGGGATCAAACTGCTGTAAAGGGATCAAACTGCAGTAAAGGGATCAAACTGCTGTAAAGGGATCAAACTGCAGTAAAGTCATCAAACTGCTGTAAAGGGATCAAACTGCAGTAAAGTCATCAAACTGCTGTAAAGGGATCATACTGCTGTAAAGGGATCAAACTGACGTAAAGGGATCAAACTGCTGTAAAGGGATCAAACTGCAGTAAAGTCATCAAACTGCTGTAAAGGGATCAAACTGACGTAAAGGGATCAAACTGCTGTAAAGGGATCAAACTGCAGTAAAGGGATCAAACTGCAGTAAAGGGATCAAACTGACGTAAAGGGATCAAACTGCTGTAAAGGGATCAAACTGCAGTAAAGGGATCAAACTGCTGTAAAGGGATCAAACTGCAGTAAAGGGATCAAACTGACGTAAAGGGATCAAACTGACGTAAAGGGATCAAACTGCTGTAAAGGGATCAAACTGACGTAAAGGGATCAAACTGCTGTAAAGGGATCAAACTGCAGTAAAGGGATCAAACTGCTGTAAAGGGATCAAACTGCTGTAAAGGGATCAAACTGACGTAAAGGGATCAAACTGCAGTAAAGGGATCAAACTGCTGTAAAGGGATCAAACTGACGTAAAGGGATCAAACTGCTGTAAAGGGATCAAACTGACGTAAAGGGATCAAACTGCTGTAAAGGGATCAAACTGCAGTAAAGGGATCAAACTGCAGTAAAGTGATCCAACTGCAGTAAAGTCATCAAACTGCAGTAAAGGGATCAAACTGCTGGTAGTGATCAAACTGACGTAAAGGGATCAAACTGACGTAAAGGGATCAAACTGCAGTAAAGGGATCACACTGACGTAAAGGGATCAAACTGACGTAAAGGGATCAAACTGCAGTAAAGGGATCAAACTGCAGTAAAGTCATCAAACTGCAGTAAAGGGATCAAACTGCAGTAAAGTCATCAAACTGACGTAAAGGGATCAAACTGACGTAAAAGGATCAAACTGCTGTAAAGGGATCAAACTGACGTAAAGGGATCAAACTGCAGTAAAGTCATCAAACTGCTGTAAAGGGATCAAACTGACGTAAAGGGATCAAACTACTGTAAAGGGATCAAACTGCAGTAAAGGGATCAAACTGACGTAAAGGGATCAAACTGCAGTAAAGGGATCAAACTGCTGTAAAGGGATCAAACTGCAGTAAAGGGATCAAACTGCAGTAAAGGGATCAAACTGCTGTAAAGGGATCAAACTGCTGTAAAGGGATCAAACTGCAGTAAAGGGATCAAACTGCTGTAAAGGGATCAAACTGCAGTAAAGGGATCAAACTGCAGTAAAGGGATCAAACTGCTGTAAAGGGATCAAACTGCAGTAAAGTCATCAAACTGCTGTAAAGGGATCAAACTGCAGTAAAGTCATCAAACTGCTGTAAAGGGATCATACTGCTGTAAAGGGATCAAACTGACGTAAAGGGATCAAACTGCTGTAAAGGGATCAAACTGCAGTAAAGTCATCAAACTGCTGTAAAGGGATCAAACTGACGTAAAGGGATCAAACTGCAGTAAAGGGATCAAACTGCAGTAAAGTCATCAAACTGCAGTAAAGGGATCAAACTGCAGTAAAGTCATCAAACTGACGTAAAGGGATCAAACTGACGTAAAAGGATCAAACTGCTGTAAAGGGATCAAACTGACGTAAAGGGATCAAACTGCAGTAAAGTCATCAAACTGCTGTAAAGGGATCAAACTGACGTAAAGGGATCAAACTACTGTAAAGGGATCAAACTGCAGTAAAGGGATCAAACTGACGTAAAGGGATCAAACTGCAGTAAAGGGATCAAACTGCTGTAAAGGGATCAAACTGCAGTAAAGGGATCAAACTGCAGTAAAGGGATCAAACTGCTGTAAAGGGATCAAACTGCTGTAAAGGGATCAAACTGCAGTAAAGGGATCAAACTGCTGTAAAGGGATCAAACTGCAGTAAAGGGATCAAACTGCAGTAAAGGGATCAAACTGCTGTAAAGGGATCAAACTGCAGTAAAGTCATCAAACTGCTGTAAAGGGATCAAACTGCAGTAAAGTCATCAAACTGCTGTAAAGGGATCATACTGCTGTAAAGGGATCAAACTGACGTAAAGGGATCAAACTGCTGTAAAGGGATCAAACTGCAGTAAAGTCATCAAACTGCTGTAAAGGGATCAAACTGACGTAAAGGGATCAAACTGCTGTAAAGGGATCAAACTGCAGTAAAGGGATCAAACTGCAGTAAAGGGATCAAACTGCAGTAAAGGGATCAAACTGACGTAAAGGGATCAAACTGCTGTAAAGGGATCAAACTGCAGTAAAGGGATCAAACTGCTGTAAAGGGATCAAACTGCAGTAAAGGGATCAAACTGACGTAAAGGGATCAAACTGCTGTAAAGGGATCAAACTGCAGTAAAGGGATCAAACTGCTGTAAAGGGATCAAACTGCAGTAAAGGGATCAAACTGCAGTAAAGGGATCAAACTGCTGTAAAGGGATCAAACTGCTGTAAAGGGATCAAACTGCTGTAAAGGGATCACACTGCAGTAAAGTGATCACACTGCAGTAAAGGGATCAAACTGCAGTAAAGGGATCAAACTGCAGTAAAGTCATCAAACTGCTGTAAAGGGATCAAACTGCAGTAAAGGGATCAAACTGACGTAAAGGGATCAAACTGCTGTAAAGGGATCAAACTGCAGTAAAGGGATCAAACTGACGTAAAGGGATCAAACTGCAGTAAAGGGATCAAACTGCAGTAAAGGGATCAAACTGACGTAAAGGGATCAAACTAACGTAAATGGATCAAACTGCAGTAAAGTCATCAAACTGCAGTAAAGGGATCAAACTGACGTAAAGGGATCAAACTGACGTAAAGGGATCAAACTAACGTAAATGGATCAAACTGACGTAAAGGGATCAAACTGCAGTAAAGTCATCAAACTGCAGTAAATGGATCAAACTGCAGTAAAGTCATCAAACTGCAGTAAAGGGATCAAACTGACGTAAAGGGATCAAACTAACGTAAATGGATCAAACTAACGTAAATGGATCAAACTGCAGTAAAGTCATCAAACTGCAGTAAAGGGATCAAACTGACATATTGATCTGCTCTCTCTGGTGTCGTACTGCAGCCCTCATTCTTTTATTATTAGTTACCCTTTGATAAAAGTGTTGAACTGGACGAGCTCTTCAGTCCAAGTCATGTTTCCGATTACCATCTTTTTAATCAACTATTTTGTCACATTAGAATGAAACACCACCAAGTCAACACTTCTAGTCACACAGGTGTTTCATGAACTATTGTCTGCATATTCTTCTGATGAGATTATAATCTGCATATAAACCATAACAACATAAAGGGATATGAGACATTGTTAGTGGGAGAACGTATTTAATTAATATTAAATAAAAGTGGAGTTGGGTTCCCTAAACACAGCGGTTGTCGTTTCCTAACTCCTCATGAACCCTCCTTCCCATTTGTCCTTGACCCCGTGATGTTTGCAACAGAGGTCAAGGACAAGTGGTTAGGAATAGAGGTGAGGAGGTCATTATTAGACTATTCGACCGCAGCCTTATACACAGTCAGTTGAAGACAGACAGGAAGTGATGATGATGCAGGTGACCTGTGTGACCTCTGACCTCTTGGCTCCTTCCTCTGAAATGCCTCCTTTTCCCTGCTTGTCGATGACGATCTTGTCGTTCATGCCGAACTTACACTCCGGCATCCCGCTCAGGTAACTCTTCATCACCACGCGACCCGATACGTGAGCGCTGAGCACCTGACCTGCACACACAGTCACTGAGGATGTCATGCTGCATCATGATTGGATGGATGAAGGTTAGCTGCTAACTGCTGCTAGCATTTATAAATCTCCTGGTCCCCCTCACACCTGACCTTGAGGGGACATGACCTTAAAAAGGGACAGTTACCTTGAGGGGACATGACCTTAAAGGGACAGTTACCTTGAGGGGACATGACCTTAAAAGGGACAGTTACCTTAAGGGGACATGACCTTAAAGGGACAGTTACCTTGAGGGGACATTACCTTAAAGAGACAGTTACCTTGAGGGGACATTACCTTAAAGGGACAGTTACCTTGAGGGGACATTACCTTAAAGGGACAGTTACCTTGAGGGGACATGACCTTAAAGGGACAGTTACCTTGAGGGGACATTACCGTAAAGGGACAGTTACCTTGAGGGGACATTACCTTAAAAAGGGACAGTTACCTTGAGGGGACATTACCTTAAAGGGACAGTTACCTTGAGGGGACATTACCTTAAAAAGGGACAGTTACCTTGAGGGGACATTACCTTAAAGGGACAGTTACCTTGAGGGGACATGACCTTAAAAAGGGACAGTTACCTTGAGGGGACATGACCTTAAAGGGACAGTTACCTTGAGGGGACATTACCTTAAAGGGACATTTACCTTGAGGGGACATTACCTTAAAGGGACAGTTACCTTGAGGGGACATTACCTTAAAGGGACAGTTACCTGGTGAGGACATGACCTTAAAGGGACAGTTACCTTGAGGGGACATTACCTTAAAGGGACAGTTACCTGGTGAGGACATGACCTTAAAGGGACAGTTACCTTGAGGGGACATGACCTTAAAGGGACAGTTACCTGGTGAGGACATGACCTTAAAGGGACAGTTACCTTGAGGGGACATGACCTTAAAGGGACAGTTACCTGGTGAGGACATGACCTTAAAGGGACAGTTACCTTGAGGGGACATTACCTTAAAGGGACAGTTACCTTGAGGGGACAGTTACCTTGAGGGGACATGACCTTAAAGGGACAGTTACCTTGAGGGGACATTACCTTAAAGGGACAGTTACCTTAAGGGGACATTACCTTAAAAAGGGACAGTTACCTTGAGGGGACATTACCTTAAAAAGGGACAGTTACCTTGAGGGGACATTACCTTAAAGGGACAGTTACCTTGAGGGGACATGACCTTAAAAAGGGACAGTTACCTTGAGGGGACATGACCTTAAAGGGACAGTTACCTTGAGGGGACATTACCTTAAAGGGACAGTTACCTTGAGGGGACATTACCTTAAAGGGACAGTTACCTTGAGGGGACATTACCTTAAAAAGGGACAGTTACCTTGAGGGGACATTACCTTAAAGGGACAGTTACCTTGAGGGGACATTACCTTAAAAGGGACAGTTACCTTGAGGGGACATTACCTTAAAGGGACAGTTACCTTGAGGGGACATGACCTTAAAAAGGGACAGTTACCTTGAGGGGACATGACCTTAAAGGGACAGTTACCTTGAGGGGACATGACCTTAAAGGGACAGTTACCTTGAGGGGACATTACCTTAAAGGGACAGTTACCTTGAGGGGACATTACCTTAAAAAGGGGCAGTTACCTTGAGGGGACATAACCTTAAAGGGACAGTTACCTTGAGGGGACATTACCTTAAAAGGGACAGTTACCTGGTGAGGACATGACCTTAAAGGGACAGTTACCTTGAGGGGACATGAGCAGGTTGACGCTCTCCAACACGTCCAGAAAAAGCTCGTTGCGTCTGTATTTGATTCCTTCTCGTCTCCAGCCAATCTGACCAGTGACCTGACTGGTGATCTGAGTCTGCTCCTCTTTGGTCTGTGTATTAATAAGAATTATGATGATATATATTATTTATAAAATAATTATTATATTAACAGTATTAGAGCTAAACAATTCAACTGTAATGCTTAATAGTACTGAAGCATCACATTTATTATTATTTAATATTAATTATTCATTCATTTAAAAAAGACAAAACACTGTGTATCTGTGTGTGTCTGTTTGTGTGTGTCTGTGTGTGTGTGTGTGTGTGTGTGTGTGTGTGTCTGTGTGTGTGTGTGTGTATGTGGGTCTGTCTGTCTGTGTGTGTGTGTGTGTGTGTGTGTGTGTGTGTGTCTGTCTGTCTCTGTGTGTGTGTGTGTGTGTGTGTGTGTGTGTGTCTGTGTGTGTGAGTATGTGGGTCTGTCTGTCTCTCTGTGTGTGTGTGTGTGTGTGTGTGTGTGTGTGTGTGTGT
>NC_046978.1:21505288-21525288 GCF_009769545.1 Cyclopterus lumpus | reverse complement strand
AAATACTAAACCTGTAGACCAGGGTCCTCAAATACTAAACCCTGTAGACCAGGGTCCTCAAATACTAAACCTGTAGACCAGGGTCCTCAAATACTGGGTCTCCAGACATATTGAGGTCAAAAACCTTGAATCTGTTCCGACAGCAACACTAAAGGACAAAGGTCTTAAGAGTGGCTTTGATCCTGTACTAAAGACCCGGTTCTGTACTAAAGACCCGGGCCTGTTCTAAGGACCCGGTCCTGTACTAAATACCCGGGCCTGTTCTAAGGACCCGGTCCTGTACTAAATACCCGATCATCAAAATATGTTTTTATGACTTTCAGTATTTCAACATGAAAGTACAACACAGAAGTGGTTTAAAGAATTACTCAGATCCTCTTCTGCAGTAAAGTATACTACTCAGGTTTATAGTTAGTGCTGGTTCAGGTTTATAGTTAGTGCTGGTTCAGGTTTATAGTTAGTGCTGGTTCAGGTTTATAGTTAGTGCTGGTTCAGGTTTATAGTTAGTGCTGGTTCAGGTTTATAGTTAGTGCTGGTTCAGGTTTATAGTTAGTGCTGGTTCAGGTTTATAGTTAGGGCTGGTTCAGGTTTATAGTTAGTGCTGGTTCAGGTTTATAGTTAGTGCTGGTTCAGGTTTATAGTTAGTGCTGGTTCAGGTTTATAGTTAGGACTGGTTCAGGTTTATAGTTAGTGCTGGTTCAGGTTTATAGTTAGTGCTGGTTCAGGTTTATAGTTAGGACTGATTCAGGTTTATAGTTAGGACTGGTTCAGGTTTATAGTTAGTGCTGGTTCAGGTTTATAGTTAGGACTGGTTCAGGTTTATAGTTAGTGCTGGTTCAGGTTTATAGTTAGTGCTGGTTCAGGTTTATAGTTAGTGCTGGTTCAGGTTTATAGTTAGTGCTGGTTCAGGTTTATAGTTAGGACTGGTTCAGGTTTATAGTTAGTGCTGGTTCAGGTTTATAGTTAGGACTGGTTCAGGTTTATAGTTAGTGCTGGTTCAGGTTTATAGTTAGGACTGGTTCAGGTTTATAGTTAGTGCTGGTTCAGGTTTATAGTTAGTGCTGGTTCAGGTTTATAGTTAGGACTGGTTCAGGTTTATAGTTAGTGCTGGTTTAGGTTTATAGTTAGGACTGGTTCAGGTTTATAGTTAGTGCTGGTTCAGAGCTATAGTTAGGACTGGTTCAGGTTTATAGTTAGGGCTGGTTCAGGTTTATAGTTAGTGCTGGTTCAGGTTTATAGTTAGTGCTGGTTTAGGTTTATAGTTAGGACTGGTTCAGGTTTATAGTTAGGACTGGTTCAGGTTTATAGTTAGTGCTGGTTCAGGTTTATAGTTGGGTCTGGTTCAGGTTTATAGTTAGGACTGGTTCAGGTTTATAGTTAGTGCTGGTTCAGAGCTATAGTTAGGACTGGTTCAGGTTTATAGTTAGGGCTGGTTCAGGTTTATAGTTAGTGCTGGTTCAGGTTTATAGTTAGTGCTGGTTTAGGTTTATAGTTAGGACTGGTTCAGGTTTATAGTTAGGACTGGTTCAGGTTTATAGTTAGTGCTGGTTCAGGTTTATAGTTGGGTCTGGTTCAGGTTTATAGTTAGGGCTGGTTCAGGTTTATAGTTAGGGCTGGTTCAGGTTTATAGTTAGGGCTGGTTCAGGTTTATAGTTAGTGCTGGTTCAGGTCTATAGTTAGTGCTAGTTCAGGTTTATAGTTAGTGCTGGTTCAGGTCTATAGTTAGGGCTGGTTCAGGTCTATAGTTAGTGCTGGTTCAGGTCTATAGTTAGGACTGGTTCACGTGTATAGTTTATGACTGGTTCAGGTTTTCCTTAGACCATCCCTATGCTCCCATAGACCTAGACTGTCTTAGAGAGGTTTTGACTGGAAAGTCTGGGGAACCAAAACCTGCAATGTCCCTCATTTCTAAACATAACAGCTATAAACTGTCTTCCAGATTATTAGAAAACATGCTCAATAATTTCAAAGGAATTAACTTTTGATTGATTGTCACACAAAATGATTGTTGGACATTTGTATTTATGAATCATTGAGTATTTAAAACCAGAGTAAAGATAGAGAGCAAAATAAAACTATGCTCATAAATAAAGACAATAATCTGTTAATCCATCACAACCTCATAAACTCATGTACATTATCAACATGACATTAACATGACCTTCAATGACTCATCCACTTCATCTGGTCCACATGAGACACATGAAACATCCACATGAGATACGAGACGTCCACATGAGACACATGAAACATCCACATGAGATACGAGACGTCCACATGAGACACATGAAACATCCACATGAGATACGAGACGTCCACATGAGACACATGAAACATCCACATGAGACATGAGACGTCCACATGAGACACATGAAACATCCACATGAGACATGAGACGTCCACATGAGACACGAGACGTCCACATGAGACACATGAAACATCCACATGACACATGAGACGTCCACATGAGACACATGAGACGTACACATGAGATACGAGACGTCCACATGAGACACATGAAACATCCACATGACACATGAGACGTCCACATGAGACACATGAGACGTACACATGAGATACGAGACGTCCACATGAGACACATGAAACATCCACATGACACATGAGACGTCCACATGAGACACATGAAACATCCACATGAGATACGAGACGTCCACATGAGACACATGAAACATCCACATGAGATACGAGACGTCCACATGAGACACATGAAACATCCACATGAGACATGAGACGTCCACATGAGACACATGAAACATCCACATGAGACACGAGACGTCCACATGAGACACATGAAACATCCACATGAGACATGAGACGTCCACATGAGACACATGAAACATCCACATGAGACACATGAAACATCCACATGAGACACGAGACGTCCACATGAGACACATGAAACATCCACATGAGATACGAGACGTCCACATGAGACACATGAAACATCCACATGAGACACGAGACGTCCACATGAGACACATGAAACATCCACATGAGACACGAGACGTCCACATGAGACACATGAAACATCCACATGAGACACGAGACGTCCACATGAGACACGAGACGTCCACATGAGACACATGAAACATCCACATGAGACACATGAGACGTCCACATGAGACACGAGACGTCCACATGAGACACGAGACGTCCACATGAGACACATGAAACATCCACATGAGACACATGAGACGTCCACATGAGACACATGAGACGTACACATGAGACACATGAAACATCCACATGAGACACGAGACGTCCAGATGAGACACATGAAACATCCACATGAGACACATGAAACATCCACATGAGACACGAGACGTCCACATGAGACACATGAGACGTACACATGAGACACATGAAACATCCACATGAGACACATGAAACATCCACATGAGACACAAGACGTCCACATGAGACACATGAAACATCCACATGACACATGAGACGTCCACATGAGACACATGAAACATCCACATGAGACACGAGACGTCCACATGAGACACATGAAACATCCACATGAGACACATGAAACATCCACATGAGACACGAGACGTCCACATGAGACACATGAAACATCCACATGAGACACGAGACGTCCACATGAGACACATGAAACATCCACATGAGACACGAGACGTCCACATGAGACACATGAGACGTACACATGAGACACATGAAACATCCACATGAGACACGAGACGTCCACATGAGACGTACACATGAGACACATGAAACATCCACATGAGACACATGAAACATCCACATGAGACACAAGATGTCCACATGAGACACATGAAACATCCACATGAGACGTCCACATGAGACACATGAAACATCCACATGAGACACGAGACGTCCACATGAGATACATGAAACATCCACATGACACATGAAACATCCACATGAGACACATGAAACATCCACATGAGACACGAGACGTCCACATGAGACACATGAAACATCCACATGAGACATGAGACGTCCACATGAGACACATGAAACATCCACATGACACATGAAACATCCACATGAGACACATGAAACATCCACATGAGACACAAGACGTCCACATGAGACACATGAAACATCCACATGAGACATGAGACGTCCACATGAGACACATGAAACATCCACATGAGACACAAGACGTCCACATGAGACACATGAAACATCCACATGAGACATGAGACGTCCACATGAGACACATGAAACATCCACATGAGACACAAGACGTCCACATGAGACACGAGACGTCCACATGAGACACATGAAACATCCACATGAGACACATGAAACATCCACATGAGACACGAGACGTCCACATGAGACACATGAAACATCCACATGAGATACGAGACGTCCACATGAGACACATGAAACATCCACATGAGACACATGAGACGTCCACATGAGACACATGAAACATCCACATGAGACACATGAAACATCCACATGAGACACAAGACGTCCACATGAGACACGAGACGTCCACATGAGACACATGAAAAATCCACATGAGACACATGAAACATCCACATGAGACACGAGACGTCCACATGAGACGTACACACGAGACGTCCACATGAGACGTACACATGAGACGTCCACATGAGACACATGAAACATCCACATGAGACACATGAAACATCCACATGAGACACATGAAACATCCACATGAGACACGAGACGTCCACATGAGACACATGAAACATCCACATGAGACACATGAAACATCCACATGAGATACGAGACGTCCACATGAGACACATGAAACATCCACATGAGACACATGAAACATCCACATGAGACACATGAAACATCCACATGAGACACGAGACGTCCACATGAGACAGATGAAACATCCACATGAGACATGAGATGTCCACATGAGACACATGAAACATCCACATGAGACACAAGACGTCCACAAGAGACACGAGACGTCCACATGAGACACATGAAACATCCACATGAGACACGAGACGTCCACATGAGACACATGAGACGTACACACGAGACGTCCACATGAGACACGAGACGTCCACATGAGACACATGAAACATCCACATGAGACGTCCACATGAGACACATGAAACATCCACATGAGACATGAGACGTCCACATGAGACACATGAAACATCCACATGAGACATGAGACGTCCACATGAGACACATGAAACATCCACATGAGACACGAGACGTCCACATGAGACACATGAAACATCCACATGAGACATGAGACGTCCACATTAGACACATGAAACATCCACATGAGACACATGAAACATCCACATGAGACACATGAAACATCCACATGAGACACATGAAACATCCACATTAGACACGAGACGTCCACATGAGACACATGAAACATCCACATGAGACACGAGACGTCCACATGAGACACATGAAACATCCACATGAGACACATGAAACATCCACATGAGACACATGAAACATCCACATGAGACACGAGACGTCCACATGAGACACATGAAACATCCACATGAGACATGAGACGTCCACATGAGACACATGAAACATCCACATGAGACACATGAAACATCCACATGAGACACGAGACGTCCACATGAGACACATGAAACATCCACATGAGACACGAGACGTCCACATGAGACACATGAAACATCCACATGACACATGAGATGTCCACATGAGACACATGAAACATCCACATGAGACACATGAAACATCCACATGAGACATGAGACGTCCACATGAGACACATGAAACATCCACATGAGACATGAGACGTCCACATGAGACACATGAAACATCCACATGAGACATGAAACATCCACATGAGACATGAGACGTCCACATGAGACACATGAAACATCCACATGAGACACGAGACGTCCACATGAGACACATGAAACATCCACATGAGACATGAGATGTCCACATGAGACACATGAAACATCCACATGAGACATGAGACGTCCACATGAGACACATGAAACATCCACATGAGACATGAGACGTCCACATGAGACACATGAAACATCCACATGACACATGAAACATCCACATGAGACACATGAAACATCCACATGACACATGAAACATCCACATGAGACACATGAAACATCCACATGAGACACAAGACGTCCACATGAGACACATGAAACATCCACATGAGACACGAGACGTCCACATGAGACACATGAGACGTCCACATGAGACACGAGACGTCCACATGAGACACATGAAACATCCACATGAGACACATGAAACATCCACATGACACATGAAACATCCACATGAGACACATGAAACATCCACATGAGACACAAGACGTCCACATGAGACACATGAAACATCCACATGAGACATGAGACGTCCACATGAGACACATGAAACATCCACATGAGACACGAGACGTCCACATGAGACACATGAAACATCCACATGAGACACATGAAACATCCACATGACACATGAAACATCCACATGAGACACATGAAACATCCACATGAGACACAAGACGTCCACATGAGACACATGAAACATCCACATGAGACACATGAGGCGTCCACATGACACATGAGACGTCCACATGAGACACATGAGACGTCCACATGAGACACATGAGACGTCCACATTAGACACATGAGACGTCGACATGAGACACATGAGATGTCCACATGAGACACATGAGATGTACACATGACACATGAGATGTCCACATGAGACACATGAGATGTCCACATGGGACGTCCACATGAGACACATGAGATGTCCACATGAGACACATGAGATGTACACACGAGACGTACACATGAGACACATGAGATGAACACATGAGATGAACACATGAGACGTCCACATGAGACACATGAGATGTACACATGAGACACATGAGATGAACACATGAGACGTCCACATGAGACACATGAGATGTCCACATGAGATGTACACATGAGATGTCCACATGAGACACATGAGATGTCCACATGAGACACATGAGATGTACACATGAGACACATGAGATGAACACATGAGACGTCCACATGAGACACATGAGATGTCCACATGAGATGTACACATGAGATGTCCACATGAGACACATGAGATGTACACACGAGACGTACACATGACACATGAGATGTCCACATGAGACACATGAGATGTACACACGAGACGTACACATGAGACATGCACATGAGATGTGCACACAAGTTATTTAGGAGTTGTTTCAGAGTTATTTAGGACTTTTTTCTGAGTTTTCTACCTGTCTCTTTTAGGTGTAAGATCAACTATATACAACCACATCAAGGCTCTCTGAGTATCTGGTCCTGGAGTCTCTGGGTGGTCCTGGTGGGAAGACTGTCGGGACTCTATAGTTCCTGCTTGTGAATGTCAAGTCATGTGGGCAACAGTGGTAGTGGTGCTTTTTTACTGGACGTCTGAACCAGTTATGTGTGACCCATAACAACCATCATGATCCAGCATCAAGTGAGAGACCACAGTGGAGGTACCCAGACCTCCGATGTGGTGTTCTGTTGGACTGCGATGAGATTGAAAGTCAAACCAAACGTAAGTTCATCTCATTGTTTGTTGGTTAAAAACTCATTGTTTGTTGCTTAAGTACGCAGCTTGCGCACATATTTCTTCAAAAGTACAAACGTGACATTTTTTAAAAGGTGTTTCCTGACAGGACGTGACATCATCATCACAGGATCACATGACATCCACAAAGAAATCACTGGGGTTTCCCACGGCCAGGCAGAAGGACTGCCGACCTCGATGCAAAGGAGGCGGTGGGAGGTCCTCAGAGTCATCGTGACCTTGAAGACCAGAGCAGGAGGTCGGGGGCTGTTGGGTGCTGTCGTCACCAGGGGCCTCTGCCGCCACCTGTTTGTTAGGCGGAGCACTCACTTCCTGTTTGGTCGTCTCAGATTCGCTGCTTCGTTCTCCCTCCTTCTGAGCGTCGCTACAGTTTGATCCGCTGCTGTGACTTCCTGTACACATCAAAACATGATGTTGTTACTGTTGTTATGTCAGTCAGTTGTTATGTCACACCGACTTCCTGTCTCTCCTAACGAGGGATCCCTCCTGAGCTCATTTACATTTAAAGGCTTCCTTGTGATGACGGGGTGTGGCCTGCAGAACAGCTCTATTTGAGAATTTAGGTTTAATAAAGGAAATGTACTTCACTCTAAAAAAGAAAGTAATATTTCACTACAAAATGTTACGCCTGGTTTTTCTTTTGTGACATTGATTCTATGGATTATACAGAGCATGCCCACTAGAGTTCCATTCAACTCTTTACAGATGGACATGAACGCCAACAGTGGGAGAGAAGTTAGTTTTCAGCCATCAGGTCTGATGGTTTGTATAGATCCATTGATTCTACTCAGAAAACCAACCATAAAGCAGATTTTGTGTATAAAAACTAACCATAAAGCAGCTTTTGTGTATAAAAACCAACCATGAAGCAGCTTTTGTGTATAAAAACCAACCATAAAGCAGCTTTTGTGTATAAAAACTAACCATAAAGCAGCTTTTGTGTATAAAAACCAACCATGAAGCAGCTTTTGAGTATAAATGTTAGTTAGTCTTTAAAGACAAATGTATGATACAAAAATGAATTCCTATTTCCTGTTGCGCCCCCTATGGACAAGAAGGAGTTAACCAACCAGAAACACAGCACATTGTAAAACAAATATATCTGTATCAGGTGGCACATCTGATGAAGATGTAAAATGTAAAATAAGCTGCTGGGTTACAAACAGCCACGCGGTGGCACTATGGGGAATCTTTTTGAAAGGAAACTATGTTTGTTTTGAATAGTAAGTATGAATCGTGCAGTATAGCAACAGTTAGTGATTATCATCAGGATATCACCTTCACTGTGCTGACTTCCCCCTTCTCTTCCTCCCAAGGCCGGCAGCTGGTGGAGGGGGGGCGGCGAGCTGTAGGGGTGAGGGACGGGGTACTGGTAGGGGAAGGTCAGGGGCCTCTGGGGGCACAATGCTGGGCCCAGAGAATCACAATCTGATCCTCCTCCTCCACTGGAGTCTTCTTTGTGATCCAGCAGAGTCATCACACCCAGATCTGAGGGACAGGAGGAATCAGTAGTCTTGATCAGTATGAGGTACTAGACCTAAAACTCGTACTAGTTCTAGTGAACAACTTTTACGATCCAATAATTACAAGTAATCACTAATAATCACCAATAATCACAAACATTACATTACATTACATCACATATCATTTAGCTGACGCTTTCATCCAAAGTGACTTACAATAAGTGCATTAAACCATGAGTCCAAACTCAGAACAACAAGAATCAAGCAAGTACAATTTCTTCAATAACGTTAAACTACAGAGTGCTATCAGTAAGGGACATTTAAGTGCTACTAAAGTGTTAAACTACAAAGTTCTATCAGTAAGAGACATTTAAGTGCTACTAAAGTGTTAAACTACAAAATGCTATCAGTAAGAGACATTTAAGTCCTACTAAAGTGTTAAACTACAAAGTGCTATCAGTAAGGGACATTTAAGTGCTACTAAAGTGTTAAACTACAAAGTTCTATCAGTAAGATACATTTAAGTGCTACTAAAGTGTTAAACTACAAAGTGCTATCGGTAAGAGACATTTAAGTGCTACTAAAGTGTTAAACTACTAAGTGCTATCAGTAAGAGACATTTAAGTGCTACTAAAGTGTTAAACTACAAAGTGCTATCGGTAAGAGACATTTAAGTGCTACTAAAGTGTTAAACTACAAAGTGCTATCAGTAAGAGACATTTAAGTGCTGCTAAAGTGTTAAACTACAAAGTGCTATCAGTAAGAGACATTTAAGTGCCACTAAAGTGCTACTACGGCTCTACCTTCCCTATTCAAGGTGTAGTCACTAAGATGTGTTTTTAGTCTGTAGAGACTTCCTGTCCTGATGTCAATGGGGAGCTCGTTCCACCAATGAGGAGCCAGCACAGCAAACAGTCGTGACTTTGAGTGTTTAGCTCGAAGTGACGGAGCTACAAGCTGATTGGTGGAGGTTAGACCATGTCCTGGTGTGAGGTTAGACCATGTCCTGGATGTGAAGTTAGACCATGTCCTGGGTGTGAGGTTAGACCATGTCCTGGGTGTGAGATTAGACCATGTCCTGGTGTGAGGTTAGACCATGTCCTGGGTGTGAGGTTAGACCATGTCCTGGGTGTGAGGTTAGACCATGTCCTGGTGTGAGGTTAGACCATGTCCTGGGTGTGAGGTTAGACCATGTCCTGGATGTGAGGTTAGACCATGTCCTGGGTGTGAGGTTAGACCATGTCCTGGTGTGAGGTTAGACCATGTCCTGGGTGTGAGGTTAGACCATGTCCTGGGTGTGAGGTTAGACCATGTCCTGGATGTGAGGTTAGACCATGTCCTGGATGTGAGGTTAGACCATGTCCTGGATGTAAGGTTAGACCATGTCCTGGGTGTGAGGTTAGACCATGTCCTGGGTGTGAGGTTTGACCATGTCCTGGGTGTAAGGTTAGACCATGTCCTGGGTGTGAGGTTAGACCATGTCCTGGATGTGAGGTTAGACCATGTCCTGGGTGTGAGGTTAGACCATGTCCTGGGTGTAAGGTTAGACCATGTCCTGGGTGTAAGGTTAGACCATGTCCTGGGTGTGAGGTTAGACCATGTCCTGGGTGTGAGGTTAGACCATGTCCTGGGTGTGAGGTTAGACCATGTCCTGGGTGTAAGGTTAGACCATGTCCTGGGTGTAAGGTTAGACCATGTCCTGGGTGTGAGGTTAGACCATGTCCTGGGTGTGAGGTTAGACCATGTCCTGGATGTAGACTGGACCCAATCTGTTTGCTGTGCTGGCTCCTCATTGGTGGAACGAGCTCCCCATTGACATCAGGACAGGAAGTCTCTACAGACTAAAAACACATCTTAGTGACTACACCTTGAATAGGGAAGGTAGAGCCGTAGTAGCACTTTAGTAGCACTTAAATGTCTCTTACTGATAGAACTTTGTAGTTTAACTTTATTAAAGAAATTATACTTTCTTGATTCTTGTTGTTCTGAGTTTGGACTCATGGTTTAATGCACTTATTGTAAGTCACTTTGGATAAAAGCGTCAGCTAAATGACGTGATGTAATAATCAGTATAATCACAATGATGGATGATAGTCTCATCACCAGAGAAGGTCCTCACCTACACAGAGGTCTCCAAACACATAGTAGCACTGTTCAGAGAATGTCACCTTGTTCACGGTGTGCCGGATGAATCCGGCCTTCAGCAGGTTTCCTGCATACTTGCGAGCTTCGCGGCGGTCGGTGAACCCCTCCACGCTCCGGTGGAGCCAGTCCACCACATCTGAACCTGGATGGAGGACAAACTGATGTGAGACATACTCTGGAATTTCTGAACCTCCTGATTATCAGGTCCTGGACCCCTCCTTCAATCTGAACCTCTGTACCACCAGATCCTGGACCCCTCCTTCTGTCTGAACTTCCTGACCACCAGGTCCTGGATCCCTCCTTCTGTCTGAACCTCCTGACCACCAGGTCCTGGACCCCTCCTTCTGTCTGAACCTCCTGACCACCAGGTCCTCGACCCCTCCTTCTGTCTGAACCTCCTGACCACCAGGTCCTGGATCCCTCCTTCTGTCTGAACCTCCTGACCACCAGGTCCTGGACCCCTTCTTCTGTCTGAACCTCCTGACCACCTGACCCGTGATGATCCATAATGGTTGTTCTGGTTCTGCCTGTATCCAGTCTGTATCCTGGAGGATCCAGACTGGAGCGGTGAGGGTTTTCTTACCAATGAAGGCATTGGGGATTGTGATCTTCAGCCACATCCGGTCCCGAACCTCCAGACCCGACTCAGGATTGGCCATTGCCTTGACCACCGCTGTCATGTCGCTGTGGATGGTCAGATGGTTTTCTTCGTGCACGCCTGAAAAACACTGGCAGGTTATTGGGAGTGCAGGTGGTGACGAATGGACGCTGCAGTGGCTGATGGGAGTCTCACCGTAGTGGGGGGGGAGCCCTGTCATGGCGGCCGTGTGCGACACCCAGGCAGCCGGGTCGATTGGACGGACCGGCTCACCTACAAGGAGAGAGGAGAGAGGAGAGAGGAGAGAGGGAGGACAACAAGGTCAGTCTGAGCTTTAACGCTATATATTAATAAATCATATAAATTCTGTCAATTTGAGAACGACTCACTCCTCGGGAGACTGAAGCAGCCGCGAGGACTCGGATCCCAACACTTAGCCACCGTTAACGTCACCGGACTAGAGGGGGAGACAGGTAGGTTAGATGATCCAGTAGTAGTACTAGCAGTATAAGTAGTACTAGTAGTAGTACTAGTAGTAGTACTAGCAGAAGTACTAGCAGTAGTACCAGCAGTAGTAGTAGTAGTACTAGCAGTAGTACTAGTAGAAGTACCAGTAGTAGTAGCAGTAGTAGCAGTAGTACTAGCAGTAGTACTAGTAGTAGTCCCAGCAGTAGTACTAGCAGAACTAGCAGTAGTCCCAGCAGTAGTACTAGCAGTACTAGCAGTAGTACTAGTCTCACCCTGGCTTGTGGACGATGTCTCTCAGGACTCGGACAGCGTCGTCGTTACTCATGTTCTCAAAGTTGATGTTGTTTACCTGAAACAATTAGTTTATTCATAACGCACATTTCAACAACAAGGCTTAAAAGTGCTTCACATTAAACCATAAAAGCATCAAAACATAATGCAAAAGAAAACAAGATTTAAAAACAATTAAAAACAGTCAAAAAGCTAAAATTTTAGAATTTAAAATTAAAATTTGCAGTTAAAGAATTAAAATGCAGTAGTGAGATGCAGACATTGGTTGATATCCTTGAATCTGTTCAATTAAAGACAGAAAAGTCTTCAATCTGGATTTAAAGAGCTGAGGGTTTCTGGGGCACTATGAGGGTCTCCGGGGGTTCCTAAGGGTCTCTCAGGGTCTCTGAGGGTCTCAGCAGACCTGCAGCTTTCAGGGACCTTGTTCCAGATATGTGGAGCAGAAGACCTGAACGCTGCTTCTCCATGTTTAGTTCTGACTCTTGGACCAGGAAATAGACCAGTCCCAGACCACCTGAGGGGTCTGGGACTGGCAATGTATCTTTAAATCTCAGAGTCCCAGTGAGGTTCACGTGTCCAGGAGATGCTGCTCAAAGATCCTCCCCGAAGAAAAACAAGAACACCAGAAGGTATGAGCAGAAACATGTAAAGCGTCTGCACTGTAAGAAAGCAGGGAGTAAAAGCAGTAGTACTAGTACCTCTAGAGGTAGAATAGTACCTATAACAGTAGTACTAATACCTCTAAGTATAGTATTAGTACCTCTAACAGTAGCACTAGTACCTCTAACAGTAGTACTAATACCTCTAACGGTAGTATTAGTACCTCTAACAATAATACTAGTACCTCTAACAGTAGTACTTGTACCTCTAACAGTATCACTAGTACCTCTAACAGTAGTAATAGTACCTTTAACAGTAGTACTAGTACCTCTAACGGTAGAATAGTACCTCTAACAGTAGTACTAGTACCTCTAACGGTAGTATTAGTACCTCTAACAGTAGTACTAGTACCTCGAACAGTAGCACTAGTACCTCTAACAGTAGTACTAGTACCTCTAACAGTAGTAATAGTACCTTTAACAGTAGTACTAGTACCTCTAACGGTAGAATAGTACCTCTAATAGTAGTACTAGTACCTCTAACAGTAGCACTAGTACCTCTAACAGTAGTACTAGTAATACTACTAGTAGTAGTACCTGCAACAACATGTCTCCAGGCTCGATGCGGCCGTCTGCTGCCACAGCTCCCCCCTTCATGATGGAGCCGATATAAATACCTCCGTCTCCTCGCTCGTTACTCTGACCCACGATGCTGATACCCAGGAAGTTATACCTCTCTGAGAGACAGACAGGGGGACAGGGAGACAGGTAGGCAGGGAGACAGAGAGACAGGTAGGCAGGGGACAGGCAGACAGGAGCAGAAAGACAGGTAGGCAGGGAGACAGAAAGACAGGTAGGCAGGGGACAGGCAGACAGGAGCAGAAAGACAGGTAGGCAGGGGACAGGAAGACAGGGGACAGGCAGACAGGAATAGAAAGACAGGTAGGCAGGGAGACAGAGAGACAGGTAGGCAGGGGACAGGCAGACAGGAGCAGAAAGACAGGTAGACAGGGGACAGGCAGACAGGAATAGAAAGACAGGTAGGCAGGGAGACAAAGAGACAGGTAGGCAGGGGACAGGCAGACAGGAGCAGAAAGACAGGTAGGCAGGGGACAGGAAGACAGGGGACAGGCAGACAGGAATAGAAAGACAGGTAGGCAGGGAGACAGAGAGACAGGTAGGCAGGGGACAGGCAGACAGGAGCAGAAAGACAGGTAGACAGGGGACAGGCAGACAGGAATAGAAAGACAGGTAGGCAGGGAGACAGAGAGACAGGTAGGCAGGGGACAGGCAGACAGGAGCAGAAAGACAGGTAGGCAGGGGACAGGAAGACAGGGGACAGGCAGACAGGAATAGAAAGACAGGTAGGCAGGGAGACAGAGAGACAGGTAGGCAGGGGACAGGCAGACAGGAGCAGAAAGACAGGTAGGCAGGGGACAGGAAGACAGGGGACAGGCAGACGGGAACAGAAAGACAGGTAGGCAGGGAAACAGAGAGACAGGTAGGCAGGGGACAGGAAGACAGGGGACAGGCAGACGGGAACAGAAAGACAGGTAGGCAGGGGACAGGAAGACAGGTAGGCAGGGAGACAGAGAGACAGGTAGGCAGGGAGACAGAGAGACAGGTAGGCAGGGGACAGGAAGACAGGTAGGCAGGGAGACAGAGAGACAGGTAGGCAGGGGACAGGAAGACAGGAGCAGAAAGACAGGTAGGCAGGGAGACAGGTAGACAAGAGTATTTATTACTACTAACCAAAATACTGCTTAGTGGTGTTACATCATAGTATTTATTACTACAGTGATGATGATTAGTAGTTAGTTGAGTATCTCCATCTACAACTTTTACTGCACTCCATGTACAAATACGTCCAGCATTACTGAGGTAAATGATGGGAGTATTCTTCTAGTACTACTTCTTCTGGTACTACTTCTTCTGGTACTACTTCTTCTAGCTCTACTTCTTCTGGTACTACTTCTTCTAGTACTACTTCTTCTGGTACTACTTCTTCTGGTACTACTTCTTCTAGTACTACTTTATCTGGTACTACTTCTTCTAGCTCTACTTCTTCTGGTACTACTTCGTCTGGTACTACTCCTTCTAGTTCTACTTCTTCTGGTACTACTTCTTCTGGTACTACTTCTTCTAGTACTACTTCTTCTAGTCCTACTTCTTCTGGTACTACTCCTTCTAGTTCTACTTCTTCTGGTACTACTTCTTCTGGTACTACTTCTTCTAGTACTACTTCTTCTGGTACTACTTATTATAGTCCTACTTCTCCTGGTACTACTCCTTCTAGTTCTACTTCTTCTGGTACTACTTCTTCTGGTACTACTTCTTCTAGTCCTACTTCTTCTGGTACTACTCCTTCTAGTTCTACTTCTTCTGGTACTACTTCTTCTGGTACTACTCCTTCTAGTTCTACTTCTTCTGGTACTACTTCTTCTGGTGCTACTTCTTCTAGTTCTACTTCTTCTGGTACTACTTATTCTAGTCCTACTTCTTCTGGTACTACTCCTTCTAGTTTTACTTCTTCTGGTACTACTTCTTCTGGTACTACTTCTTCTAGTACTACTTCTTCTGGTACTACTTCTTCTGGTACTACTTCTTCTGGTACTACTTCTTCTAGTACTACTTTATCTGGTACTACTTCTTCTAGCTCTACTTCTTCTGGTACTACTTCTTCTGGTACTACTCCTTCTAGTTCTACTTCTTCTGGTACTACTTCTTCTGGTACTACTTCTTCTAGTACTACTTCTTCTAGTCCTACTTCTTCTGGTACTACTCCTTCTAGTTCTACTTCTTCTGGTACTACTTCTTCTGGTACTACTTCTTCTAGTACTACTTCTTCTGGTACTACTCCTTCTAGTTATAATTCTTCTGGTACTACTTCTTCTGGTACTACTTATTCTAGTCCTACTTCTTCTGGTACTACTCCTTCTAGTTCTACTTCTTCTGGTACTACTTCTTCTGGTACTACTTCTTCTAGTACTACTTCTTCTAGTCCTACTTCTTCTGGTACTACTCCTTCTAGTTCTACTTCTTCTGGTACTACTTCTTCTGGTACTACTCCTTCTAGTTCTACTTCTTCTGGTACTACTTCTTCTGGTACTACTTCTTCTGGTGCTACTTCTTCTAGTTCTACTTCTTCTGGTACTACTTATTCTAGTCCTACTTCTTCTGGTACTACTCCTTCTAGTTCTACTTCTTCTGGTACTACTTCTTCTGGTACTACTTCTTCTAGTACTACTTCTTCTAGTCCTACTTCTTCTGGTACTACTCCTTCTAGTTCTACTTCTTCTGGTACTACTTCTTCTGGTACTACTCCTTCTAGTTCTACTTCTTCTGGTACTACTCCTTCTAGTTATACTTCTTCTGGTACTACTTCTTCTGGTACTACTTCTTCTAGTACTACTTCTTCTAGTCCTACTTCTTCTGGTACTACTCCTTCTAGTTATACTTCTTCTGGTACTACTTCTTCTGGTACTATTTATTCTAGTCCTACTTCTTCTGGTACTACTCCTTCTAGTTATAATTCTTCTGGTACTACTTCTTCTGGTACTACTTATTCTAGTCCTACTTCTTCTGGTACTACTCCTTCTAGTTCTACTTCTTCTGGTACTACTTCTTCTGGTACTACTTCTTCTAGTACTACTTCTTCTAGTCCTACTTCTTCTGGTACTACTCCTTCTAGTTCTACTTCTTCTGGTACTACTTCTTCTGGTACTACTCCTTCTAGTTCTACTTCTTCTGGTACTACTTCTTCTGGTACTACTTCTTCTGGTGCTACTTCTTCTAGTTCTACTTCTTCTGGTACTACTTATTCTAGTCCTACTTCTTCTGGTACTACTCCTTCTAGTTCTACTTCTTCTGGTACTACTTCTTCTGGTACTACTTCTTCTAGTACTACTTCTTCTAGTCCTACTTCTTCTGGTACTACTCCTTCTAGTTCTACTTCTTCTGGTACTACTTCTTCTGGTACTACTCCTTCTAGTTCTACTTCTTCTGGTACTACTTCTTCTAGTTCTACTTCTTCTGGTACTACTTCTTCTGGTACTACTTCTTCTAGTCCTACTTCTTCTGGTATTTCTTCCAGTACTACTTCTGGTACATATTTATGGTACTTCTTCTGGTACTACTTCTGGTACTACTTCTGGTACATATTTCTGGTACTTATTCTGGTACTTCTTTTGGTAATACTTCTGGTACTACTTCTGGTAGGGGGGGTAGCTTAGCCTTAGCTTTAGCTTAGCACAAAGATGTTAGTGTTGTACTTCTTCTGGTACTCACCCATGTTCAGGGTTACAGTGATGACGTTGAGCGACATGGTGGAGTCAGTGACACTGCTGAAAGACACAGACTGAGACAGACAGTAGGACAGACAGGAGGACAGACAGGAGAAGAGATACAGGAGGACAGACAGGAGGACAGACACAAGGACACACAGGATACCAGACAGGAGGACACACATGAGAACAGACAGGAGGACAGACAGGAGGAGAGAGACAGTAGGACAGACAGTAGGACAGACAGGAGAAGAGATACAGGAGGACACACAGGAGAACAGACAGGAGGACAGACACAAGGACACACAGGATAACAGACAGGAGGACACACATGAGAACAGACAGGAGGAGAGAGACAGTAGGACAGACACAAGGACACACAGGAGGACAGACACAAGGACACACAGGAGAACAGACAGTAAGACAGACAGGAGGAGAGAGACAGTAGGACAGACAGGAGAAGGGAGACAGTGGACAGACACAAGGACACACATGAGAACAGACAGGACAGACAGGAGGAGAGAGACAGTAGGACAGACAGGAGAACAGACAGAAAGAAGAGATACAGGAGGACAGACACAAGGACACACAGGAGAACAGAAAGTAAGACAGACAGGAGGAGAGAGACAGTAGGACAGACAGGAGAAGAGATACAGGAGGACAGACACAATGACAGACAGGAGAACAGACAGGAGGACAGACAGGATAAGAGATACAGGAGGACAGACACAATGACAGACAGGAGAACAGACAGTAGGACAGACAGGAGGAGAGAGACAGGAGGACAGACACGAGGACACACAGGAGGACAGACAGGAGGACACACAGGAGGACACACAGGAGAACAGACAGGAGGACAGACAGGAGGACACACAGGAGGACACACAGGAGAACAGACAGGAGGACAGACAGGAGGACACACAGGAGGACACACAGGAGAACAGACAGGAGGACACACAGGAGGACACACAGGAGGACACACAGGAGAACAGACAGGAGGACAGACAGGAGGACACACAGGAGGACACACAGGAGGACACACAGGAGAACAGACAGGAGGACAGACAGGAGGAAACACAGGAGAACAGACAGTAGGACAGACACAAGGACACACAGGATAACAGACAGGAGGACACACAGGAGGACACACAGGAGAACAGACAGGAGGACACACAGGAGGACACACAGGAGGACACACAGGAGAACAGACAGGAGGACAGACAGGAGGAAACACAGGAGGACACACAGGAGAACAGACAGGAGGACAGACAGGAGGACACACAGGAGGACACACAGGAGAACAGACAGGAGGACAGACAGGAGGAAACACAGGAGAACAGACAGTAGGACAGACACAAGGACACACAGGATAACAGACAGGAGGACACACAGGAGGAGAGAGACAGTAGGACAGACATGAGGACACACAGGAGGACAGACAGGAGGAGAACAGACAGGAGGACAGACACAAAGTTAAAAGATAAGAAAAGAGAGACAAAACAGAACGACAGACGAAACTGATCACATGACATCATGTCAGCTGCTTCCTGTCTGAGACTGTCAGAATAAGAGCACTACCTAAGGTGTGTATGTGTGTGTGTGAATAAGAGCACTACCTAAGGTCTACTGCACACTGTGCTGCGTATCTTCATGTCAATAAACACAAATATACAAATAAACACATGATCAACATTTATATTTATTTAAATATTAAAATTAAAGTTTAAAACCTTGTGTCTGTATGTGTGTGGATGTGTGTGTGTGTGTGTGCATGTGTGTGTGTGTGTGTGTCTGTATGTGTGTGTGTGTGTGTGTATGTGTGTGGATGTGTGTGTGTGTGTGCATGTGTGTGTGTGTGTGTGTGTCTGTATGTGTGTGTGTGTGTATGTGTGTGCATGTGTGTGTGTGTGTGTGTCTGTATGTGTGTGTGTGTGTGTGTGTCTGTATGTGTGTGTGTGTATGTGTGTGCATGTGTGTGTGTGTGTCTGTATGTGTGTGTGTGTGTATGTGTGTGCATGTGTGTGTGTGTGTGTGTGTGTCTGTATGTGTGTGTCTGTGTGTGTGTGTCTGTGTGTGTGTGTGTGTGTGTCTGTGTGTGTGTCTGTGTGTGTGTGTCTGTGTGTGTGTGTGTGTGTGTATGTGTGTGCATGTGTGTGTGTGTGTGTGTCTGTATGTGTGTGTGTGTGTGTGTGTCTGTATGTGTGTGTGTGTATGTGTGTGCATGTGTGTGTGTGTGTGTCTGTATGTGTGTGTGTGTGTATGTGTGTGCATGTGTGTGTGTGTGTGTGTGTGTCTGTATGTGTGTGTCTGTGTGTGTGTGTGTGTGTGTGTCTGTGTGTGTGTGTGTCTGTGTGTGTGTCTGTGTGTGTGTGTGTGTGTGTCTGTGTGTGTGTGTGTGTGTGTCTGTGTGTGTGTGTGTGTGTGTGTGTCTGTGTGTGTGTGTGTGTGTCTGTGTGTGTGTGTGTGTGTCTGTGTGTGTGTGTGTGTGTGTGTCTGTGTCTGTGTCTGTGTGTGTGTGTGTGTGTGTGTGTGT
>NC_046978.1:21145288-21155288 GCF_009769545.1 Cyclopterus lumpus | reverse complement strand
GCGAGAAAATGACCGTTTACATGTCCAGTCTGTTTAATATCAGTTTATCAGTGTTTTATTATTAATCTACTCACTGTGTTCAGACTTCAGGGATTAAAACACAATTCGGTTTGTCAACATTCAGCAGATTCAACTGGAACATACTTTCTGAATATTAGTTAATCTGAAAAAACCAACCAACTAGCTAGCGAGTAGCTGCCAACTAGCTAGCGAGTAGCAGCTATCTAGCTAGCGAGTAGCTGCCAACTAGCTAGCGAGTAGCAGCTATCTAGCTAGCGAGTAGCTGCTATCTAGCTAGCGAGTCATTGCTATATAGCTAGCAAGTAGCTGCTAACTAGCTAGCGAGTAGTTGCTATCTAGCTAGTGAGTAGCTGCTAACTAGCTAGCGAGTACGGGTAGCTGCTATCTAGCTAGCTAAGGACAATTTGATTGAATGGATCATGTTTTGTAAACAGAGTTGAGTTGTGTCTTCAGACATATAATATAATATAAAACCAGCAGCTCCTCACAGAGAATAAAACATCAGATCATATTTGCACATTTGGATAAACTGATCACATTATTGGGAATAGATACTTAATAACATCGTTTTAAAGCTTTTATGACGATTAAAAGGTGACTTTAGTTCAGGTGAAGAACGAGGAGAATAGAAGTGAAAGCACCAGAACGATGAATACGATGGTCTCAACACCATGAAGAGTTGGAAACACGTGAAATCCTTTGAAACCACTCTGTCAAAGTGGATCATCATGATATTAATAAACCGTAGAAAGTGTCGGTGTTTTTCGTGCACAGTCGCCACCGGATCCTCCCGGCTGGTTGGTGGCGCTCCCTGACAGTCTCAGGTGGTCGCGGCGGCTCGAAGACGTCTTCTGTCAGCCGAACAGTTCCAGACCTGCCGAGGCCCCGTCGGTATGACACATCAAACTAATCTCAACACGACGTTACTCCTGCTGGCTCGCTAATGGAAACACGTAGAACAAAGTGACACTAGAGGCATGCTACCAGCCGCGGGGTTGGGGCGACTCGCCGCGGTCGCCGGTTCGAGTTTCCGGCCGGCCGGTGCGAAGGAACGGAGAGCGGCTCCGTCTGAAAACGACACGACTAGGCTGCGGTACTTTTTTACACCTCCGGCAGGACGCAGAGAGGACGGACATGAACGAGGAACACAAACACGGCACCGCCGAGTGTTTGCGGGGCGTCCGGAAGTGGACGATCTCCGTCGCCTCCACACGGCGGACAGCAGACAACAACGGCAGAGGCGGTTTATCTTTATCCTTTATCTGTCGTCCAGTTTGGGCGAGTCCATCAGCTCCTCGTCTTCGTCGTCCTTCGCTCCGCCAATCAGCCGCTGGCGGGCGAAGTCTTCGAAGATGATGTCATCGTCGCTGAGGGAGGAGGGGGGGTGGGGGGGGACAGGGTTGTGGAGGTTAATTTATAACAAAACAATGAAAGAATAGATAAAGAGTCCAGATGTGAGTAGAAGTCAGGAGGACGGGGAAAATCATGTTGAAGATCGATGTCTGAAGATGACGAGCTTCATCTTCATCACGAGACTGAATCCTCCTTCAGGCAGTGAATCTACCGTCTGACAAACATCTCCCATATCAGAGCTCCATTGCAGTTTATTTACAGTTTAACTGCTGAGTTATGTGTAATAACAGATCATAGTTTAGGTTTAAATCACCACAGAAATATGAAAGTTATGAGAGGAATATTTCAACGTTGACTTCCTGTTTACCATGAAAAGCAAACTGTTTATTTCCTCGTTCATGATTACAACGTAAAAAAGAATATCATCGTAAATCTAACTATTATTAGGGTCCGAGCGACTGACGAAGTCTCTCCGAGCGGACCCTCTTGAAATTGTTAGAATTCTTATTATTCCGCTTTTTATTTTAGAATATTGGGGTACTTAGAAACCTGGAAAACTAACCACATTTGGCAAGCTTGTCAGGCTTGTTGAAAATAGACATATGATAAAGGAGTCACATTTTTTCATTTTTAGTTGCTCTCTAGCGCCCCCTCAAAGTTTGACCGGCGACGCCCCTCACCCAGAATGTCTGATTGACTTGACATTTTTCTCACATGTCCATATCCACCCGCTTTACAAAAAAGCCTCCCAGACCCCTAAGCTCCGCCTACTTAGATTTTCCGACATTTTGAATTTTGTGAAAAACACATAATTGACTGCCTTAAGTACAAATCATACCAAAATCTATCTCAATCAGATCATTAGAGCCAGATGACCTATAATATGTCAACCGTTTTTTTATATCTCATTGTGGTAAGGATCTATGGCCCAATGAACATCTTAGGGGCGTGTCTTGTTTAGCAATTCTCATAGCATCAACACTATTGGGACTAATCATGTTCAGCATATGTGCACATTGTATCCCTTAACATGCAAACAAAATCGTGTGCGATTTGAACACTAGGGGGCGCTACAATAATTCGCAGAATTTGGACGTTTTTCGCATTTTTAGCTTGTTTTTGGCACTTTTTGCCGTTATACATTTAAGGTTATCTCCCACAAAAAAGATCCGATCGACTTCAATTTTCTTTCCAGGTTGATCTGAAGGCCTTGAACATGATTATTCTGAAAAACTGGCTTTTCACCCACTCTCACTTGTCGTTATGTGGACTCAAATAAAATCCCACTTTCTGTGCTTTGTTATGCTAGACTGTTGCTTTAACTAAACCAATCCTTCCAAAGATAATCATGCATGATGCCAGTCAAACCCTGAACACATTTCCAACAAGAAACATTCGAAATTGTCATTGGAAAACCTACTAAAAAAATAAAATGACAAGTGGTATAAGCAATTGCCTTGTGAGCGGTATTCGTGTGTTCAAATCCAGGCCAGGGTTAATTTTTTCAGCACTTTTTTTTCTACTTTTAATTTACATGACGTGGTCTAGACTTCACATAGTGACACATGATGCATGTATCTGTTCACATTCTCATTGCGCCCCCTACTGGCTCAACTGGACTTGCTCTAATCTGCCCCAAACTTATCATGCTTGTTACAAGTCGCGGCCTGAGGATATCGACAAGCCTAATTTCACTCATAGTCGAAGCGCCACCTACTGGCGTAAGAAAATCAGCATTACGGGACAAACGGTAAAACGTCCGACCGGCGGCCCGCGTTCTTGACCGAGCGAGCCGACGACCCGCCGGCGACCCCGACTGGCGCGGATGAGCGAGGACCCGTTCATCGCTGCTCGCAGCTTTAATATTATATATTATTATTATATAGTAGTCGATGAGTTCAAACAGCCTGAACTGTGTTCATGTCAAAAAAGTTGTGTTGAATATATTTACTACGAGTGTTACTGCAAGTGTTACTAGGGTTAGGGTTGAGAATGACACTAGACTCGATAGCCCCACTGAAGAAGAAGACAGTGAGTCAAAGGAGGTTTGCTCCCTGGTAGAACCCTCAGACCCGCGACCTAAAGCAAACTTCACCAAAGCTCCAAAGCATATGGCGTTCCACCAATCTGGAAGAATCACGCTTAGTTTGGCGAGACAGCCTTAAAACATATAAAAAGGCTCTCCGTAATGCCAGAGCAGCCTATTACTCATCAGTAATAGAGAAAAATAAGAACAACCCCAGGGTTCTCTTTAGCACTGTAGCCAGGCTGACAGAGAGTCACAGCTCTGTGGAGCCGTGTATTCCTATAGACCTCAGTAGTAATGACTTCATGAACTTCTTCAATGAAAAGATTTTAACTATTAGAGGCAAGATTGATGATCTCTTGCCCTCAACTACTGCCGATCTGTCCTCAAGAGGAGTGGCCTTGGAAACGGCTGTATGCCCTGGTGTATATTTGGATAGCTTTTCTCCCATTAACCTAGACCAATTGTCCTCAACGGTTTCTACTTCTAAACCGTCTACCTGTCTCTTAGACCCCATCCCAACGAGGCTGCTTAAAGACGTGTTGCCTTTAATTGGCACCTCTCTGTTGGATATTGTTAATGTGTCTTTGCTAACAGGCCATGTACCACATTCCTTCAAAGTAGCTGTAATTAAACCTCTCCTGAAGAAGACCACTCTTAATCCAGAGGTGTTGGCTAACTACAGACCGATCTCTAACCTTCCCTTCCTCTCTAAGATCCTTGAGAAAGTAGGACTCATCTCTGTACTGGTCTTGTTAGACCTTAATGCTGATAAAGGATGTTTCTCTGTACTGGTGCCAGGTGATTTGGGGTTGTCAGCTCTCCAACACCTCCCGGTGCGACGATTCAGGGTAAGAATCCAGGGGGGTACACATCAGGCGATGGTGGATTTGGGCTGTACGCAGTCTGTGATCCACCAGAGCCAGGTTAGGCCCGGGGCATTGATGGAGGCATTGTAAATCTATTCGGACCAATGTGTACCACCCACAGACCGACAGTCTGGTGGAGCGTCTGAATAAGACTTTGAAGTTCATGATCCGTAAATTTATTAATGACGATGAACGTAATTGGGATAAATGGCTTGACTCTCTGTTGTTTGCAGTGCGGAAGGACCCCCAGGCCTCCACCGGATCTTCTCCCTTTGAACTGTTGTTTGGCAGGACTCCGCATGGGGTGCTCGACCTGATAAAAGAAAACTGGGAGGAGGGGCCGAGCACCAGTAAAAGTGAGATCCAGTACGTCCTCGACCTGCGAGCAAAGCTCCACACACTGGGTAGGATGTCACGTGAGGATTTGCTCCAGGCCCAGGAGCGTCAACAACGGCGAGGTGGTGCGTTCTGACCGGGGCGGAGCTACACAGCTCTACCACCTCAACCTTCTAAAAGCGTGGAGGGATTTAGAAAACACCACAGCACAGAGATGAAGATTACGAATGACCTCCTAATTGCATCAGATAAAGGACTCATCTCTGTACTGGTCTTGTTAGACCTTAGTGCTGATAAAGGACTCATCTCTGTACTGGTCTTGTTAGACCTTAGTGCTGATAAAGGACTCATCTCTGTACTGGTCTTGTTAGACCTTAGTGCTGATAAAGGACTCATCTCCGTACTGGTCTTGTTAGACCTTAGTGCTGATAAAGGACTCATCTCTGTACTGGTCTTGTTAGACCTTAGTGCTGATAAAGGACTCATCTAGTTGCTTCCAGACTAGATTACTACAACTCCTTATTATCAGGCTGCTCTAATAAGTCTCTTAAGTCCCTCCAGTTGATCCAGAATGCTGCAGCTCGTGTACTCACACAAACTAAGAAAAGAGATCACATGACTCCTGTATTAGCTGCTCTGCACTGGCTCCCTGTAAAATCAAGAATCACATTTAAAATTCTTCTCCTCACCTACAAAGCCTTGATTGGTGATGCACCATCATATCTTAAGGAGCTTGTAGTACCATATTGCCCCACTAGAGAGCTGCGCTCACTAAATGCGGGGCTACTCGTGGTTCCTAGAGTCCTAAAAAGTAGGATGGGAGCCAGAGCCTTCAGTTATCAAGCTCCTCTTTTATGGAACCAGCTTCCACTTTCAGTCCGGGAGGCAGACACAGTCACCTCATTCAAGAATAGACTTAAGACTTTCCTCTTTAATAGTGCTTATAGTTAGGGCTGAATCAGGTTTGCCCTGGTCCAGCCCCTTGATATGCTGCTATAGGCTTATAGGCTGCTGGGGGATGTTTTAGGATACACTGAGCACCTATCTCCTCTTCTCTCTCTCCTTATGGATGAATTTACATCTCTCCATTGCACCTTATTAACTCTGCTTCCTCCCCGGAGTCTTTGTGGCTTCACGTCTCAGAGGGTCCATTGGACCTGGAGGTGTCTGATGCTGGTGAGCCGGCCTCCCATTGGCCCTGCTGATGCCCCGCCCCCCCTCCTCTCTACCTCCTTCTGTTTCATGGATTGGAGTTCCATTCATACATTGTCATATTCATGTAATGTGTTTATGTAATTCTGTAACTCTGTTCATCTGGTCACATGACATCTATTCTTCTGTCCATCCGGGGAGAGGGATCCTCCTCTGTTGCTCTCCTGAAGGTTTCTTCCCTTTTTTCCCTGTCAAAGGTTATTTTTGGGGAGTTTTTCCTGATCCGATGTGAGGTCAAAGGTCAGGGATGTCGTATGTGTACAGATTGTAAAGCCCTCTGAGGGGAGTTTGTGATTTGTGACATTGGGCTATACAAAATAAACTGAATTGAATTGAATTACTATGTATTACAAGTGTTACTATGAGTGAACATAAATGTATCGATCATTAATACTATGATCATGGACACATTTCTCTGGATTGTAGATTATGAATCTGTCATCCTGTTCATACTGATTCAGCTCTTTGTCTTTATTGGTTTCTCTTGAGAACTCAAAGAAGTGTCTCCGTGTGTTCTGGAGGATGAACGAGCTGCTGAGAGCAGGATGACTTTCCACTTGAAGCCCATTTCCTGCCGCCTCCTCACATTAAGACGCATTAAGGCCTGGACTCTGGGGACGAGTCCATCTCCCTTAATGCTTCAGCGGGCGCAGAGGAAACCCTCTCTGCTGTCGGGTTATTGACGA
The DNA here is from genome assembly GCF_009769545.1 of Cyclopterus lumpus. Taxonomy (NCBI): domain Eukaryota; kingdom Metazoa; phylum Chordata; class Actinopteri; order Perciformes; family Cyclopteridae; genus Cyclopterus; species Cyclopterus lumpus. The sequence goes on along the minus strand of NC_046978.1, from coordinate 21,148,785 downwards.
GGTCATAAACCACAGCACAGCCAATCAGATCACAGAGCAACTGATGAGGACAGAGAGAGAGAGAGATGGACAGAGAGAGAGAGACAGAGAGAGAGAGAGAGACGGACAGAGAGAGAGAGAGACGGACAGAGAGAGAGACAGAGAGAGATGGACAGAGAGAGAGAGAGAGACGGACAGAGAGACAGAGAGACAGAGAGAGAGAGAGAGAGAGACAGAGAGACGGACAGAGAGAGAGACAGAGAGAGACAGAGAGAAAGAAAAAGAGAGAGATGGACAGAGAGAGAGAGAGAGAGACGGACAGAGAGAAAGAAAGAGAGAGACAGAGAGAGATGGACAGAGAGAGAGAGACAGAGAGAGATGGACAGAGAGAGAGAGACAGAGAGAGATGGACAGAGAGAGAGAGACAGAGAGAGAGAGAGAGACGGACAGAGAGAGAGAGAGACGGACAGAGAGAGAGACAGAGAGAGATGGACAGAGAGAGACAGAGAGAGATGGACAGAGAGAGACAGAGAGAGAGAGAGATGACTGCTTACTTTGTGTCAAACTCAATCAGGTTTGTGTCGATCGGAGCTTCATCTGGAGCTGCAGAGAGACAACGTGTTACAACCTGTTTGTTGTTCTGGGAACTCTTTGACGTGATTGTGTGGTGATGAAACACAACAGTAATGTGTTAATAATGACACTTCTGAATGTATAAAAATCATCCTTTCACTGTTTTAAATCAGTCCTAAGCTTGAAGTCTTTCCTTGACCTGAATTGTCCTGAACAGGATCAGAACCATGTCGTGAACATGACTCACCGTCTCTGTAGATGGATTCTTCTAACGGCTTCGGGTGCATCAATGTGAAAGGCAGCTCCACAGAGACGTCACTGAAAAACAAATCAATACCTGTACAACGGGTCATCAAAACACCAATAATACTCAGCAACTTCATTGAAGACATTTATTTGAGTGACTATTATCAGTGAGACGTTCAGGGGACCTCTGTAAATCTCAGTGATGTGACAGAACGTGAAAGGTTACCTCGCCGCCAGATCTCCAAGGAGGCTGAAATCAATAAATATTGAACACCTTCAGTTTCACAGCAGCAGCTCAGTGTTTCTACAGATTTATATCATTCATTAACGTTAAAGCTGCTGCAGAGCTTTATGGTCAGAGCTTTTGTTAACACACATGGTAACGTACAGAGTCACATGGTAACGTACAGAGTCACATGGTACCCTACAGAGTCACATGGTACCCTACAGAGTCACATGGTAACGTACAGAGTCACATGGTAACGTACAGAGTCACATGGTACCCTACAGAGTCACATGGTAACTTATGAAGTCACATGGTAACCTACAGAGTCACATGGTACCCTACAGAGTCACATGGTAACTTATGAAGTCACATGGTACCCTACAGAGTCACATGGTACCCTACGGAGTCACATGGTAACCTACGAAGTCACATGGTAACCTACAGAGTCACATGGTAACTTATGAAGTCACATGGTAAACTACAAAGTCACATGGTAACCTACAGAGTCACATGGTAACCTACAAAGTCACATGGTAACCTACAAAGTCACATGGTAACTTATGAAGTCACATGGTAACCTACAGAGTCACATGGTAACCTACAAAGTCACATGGTAACTTATGAAGTCACATGGTAACCTACGAAGTCACATGGTAACCTACAGAGTCACATGGTAACTTATGAAGTCACATGGTAACCTACAGAGTCACATGGTAACTTACAGAGTCACATGGTAACCTACAAAGTCACATGGTAACCTACAAAGTCACATGGTAACTTATGAAGTCACATGGTAACCTACAAAGTCACATGGTAACCTACAGAGTCACATGGTAACTTACAGAGTCACATGGTAACCTACAAAGTCACATGGTAACCTACAGAGTCACATGGTAACCTACACCTACAGAGTCACATGGTAACGTACAGAGTCACATGGTAACGTACAGAGTCACATGGTAACCTACAGAGTCACATGGTAACGTACAGAGTCACATGGTGACCTACAGAGTCACATGGTGACCTACAGAGTCACATGGTAACTTACAGAGTCACATGGTAACCTACAGAGTCACATGGTAACTTACAGAGTCACATGGTAACCTACAGAGTCACATGGTAACGTACAGAGTCACATGGTAACCTACAGAGTCACATGGTAACGTACAGAGTCACATGGTGACCTACAGAGTCACATGGTAACTTACAGAGTCACATGGTACCCTACAGAGTCACATGGTAACTTACAGAGTCACATGGTAACCTACAGAGTCACATGGTAACTTACAGAGTCACATGGTAACCTACAGAGTCACATGGTAACTTACAGAGTCACATGGTACCCTACAGAGTCACATGGTAACTTATGAATTCACATGGTAACCTACAGAGTCACATGGTAACCTACAGAGTCACATTGTACCCTACAGAGTCACATGGTAACCTACAGAGTCACATGGTAACGTACAGAGTCACATGGTAACCTACAGAGTCACATGGTAACCTACAGAGTCACATGGTAACCTACAGAGTCACATGGTGACCTACAGAGTCACATGGTACCCTACAGAGTCACATGGTGACCTACAGAGTCACATGGTAACTTACAGAGTCACATGGTAACTTACAGAGTCACATGGTAACCTACAGAGTCACATGGTAACCTACAGAGTCACATGGTGACCTACAGAGTCACATGGTAACCTACAGAGTCACATGGTAACCTACAAAGTCACATGGTGACCTACAGAGTCACATGGTAACCTACAGAGTCACATGGTAACTTACAGAGTCACATGGTAACCTACAGAGTCACATGGTAACCTACAAAGTCACATGGTAACTTATGAAGTTGTTGTTATCACATGTTTGACAAAAGTCAAGCGAATAAACAGTTTGATTTTAAAGCTCTTCCCAGCTGACGATATTGAAATGTTAAAGTGAAACACACTGACCCGCCTCGAGACACCACCAGCTTCACTTTGACTTTGTACGACACGATGATGCCGAGGATTTCCTTATTGGCTCCTTCTCTCAACCTGATCGAGACAGAACGTAGAGTCAGACTGGTTCTACTCATCTGGTGGGCTTCACTACTGGTCTCAAGTTACAGCTAACCCCTTCAGACAAAGCACTACCTCTACAGCATCTGAGATGATCTGGACCGACTTCGAAGGAAAGCATGTATGACCCGCCCTCCTCTGCCTCTGATTGGCTCATACTCGTTGCCTTCATTGGTTGGGTTGGTTAAGTTCAGGTTAAAAGGTTAGTTAGGGTAAGTAAAACAGGGTAAGCCAAGCAGAGGCAGAGTGGGCAGAGTCACGCTTTTGCCAGATCCAATTATGTCATTCAGCATAATTAGCCATGTGCGTCAGATTTAATTCAATTCAGTTTATTTGATATATAAATTACAGATTTGCCTCAGAGGGCTTTACAATCTGTACACATACGACATCCCTGACCTTTGACCTCA
>NC_046978.1:21092788-21117788 GCF_009769545.1 Cyclopterus lumpus | reverse complement strand
GTTGAGGGCAAGAGATCATCAATCTTGCCTCTAATAGTTCAAATCTTTTCATTGAAGAAGTCCATGAAGTCATTACTACTGAGGTCTATAGGAATACACGGCTCCACAGAGCTGTGACTCTCTGTCAGCCTGGCTACAGTGCTAAAGAGAACCCTGGGGTTGTTCTTATTTTTCTCTATTACTGATGAGTAATAGGCTGCTCTGGCATTACGGAGAGCCTTTTTATATGTTTTAAGACCATCTCTCCAAACTAAGCGTGATTCTTCCAGATTGGTGGAACGCCATATGCTTTAAAGCTTTGGTGAAGTTTGCTTTAGGTCGCGGGTCTGAGGGTTCTACCAGGGAGCAAACCTCCTTTGCCTCACTGTCTTCTTCTTCAGAGGGGCTATCGAGTCTAGTGTCATTCTCAGTGAGCCTGTAGCACTATCGACAAGATGATCAATCTGGGACGGACTAAAGTTATCACAGGAGTCCTCCGTCACATTGAGACGTGGTATTGAATCAAATGCAGAAGGAATCGCGTCTTTAAATGTAGCTACAGCACTGTCAGTTAGACATCTGGTGTAGAAACTTTTGACTAACGGTGTACACTCCGGGAGTATAAAATCAAAAGTTATGAGGTAATGGTCTGACAGAAGAGGGTTCTGTGGGAAGACCTCCAAATGCTCAATGTCAATGCCATATGTAAGAACAAGGTCGAGGGTGTGGCCAAAGCAGTGAGTGGGTTTCTGTACTCTGACAGAAGTCAATCGAGTCCAACAATGAGATAAATGCAGTAAGGCAATCATTATCAACATCCACATGAATATTAAAATCTCCTGCAATAATAACCTTATCAGTTTTAAGGACTAAACTTGATAAACACTCTGAAAATTCAGATATAAATTCTGAATATGGACCTGGTGGCCGGTACAGTATAACAAATAGGATTGGCTGTAATGTTTTACAGGTTGGATGTGAAAGACTAAGAACAAGGCTTTCAAATGAGTTGTAGTTTAGTTTAGGTTTAGGATTCATTAATAGGCTTGAGTCAAAGATGGCTGCTACTCCACCTCCTCGGCCGGTGCCTCGAGGAATGTGAGTATTAATATGACTTGGAGGAGTTGATTCATTTAGGCTGACATATTCTTCATGGCTCAGCCAGGTTTCAGTAAGACACAATAAATCAATGTGATTGTCTGATATTAAATCATTTACTAATACAGCTTTAGATGACAGAGATCTAATATTTAGGAGTCCACATTTAATGATCCTGTTTTGTTGCACTGTTGTAGTAGTGATGTTAACCTGTATGAGGTTATTTAGTATGACTCCTCTTCTGGTTACTTTTGATTTAATTAATTTAAGTGGCCGTGGGACAGACACAGTCTCTATAGAGTTAAGGTTAAGGGTGGGTAACTGCTCCAATGGAAGTGCAGAGAAGGTGGAAGACTACAACTCTGCTTCTGCTTCCTGGTCTGAACTCTGGGTCATGGATTAAGTCCGTTAATCAACTTCGCCATGTTCACAGAAATGAGACGCGCTCCATCCCAAGTGGGATGAATGCCGTCTGGACTCATCAGATCAGGCTTTCCCCAGAAAGTCTGCCAGTTATCTATGTAGCCCACATTGTTTGCTGGGCACCACCTGGACAACCAGCGGTTGAATGACGACATGCGGCTATACATGTCATCATTGATCAGATTGGGGAGAGGGCCAGAGAAAACTACGGTGTCCGACATTGTCTTGGCATAACCACACACCGATTCCACATTAATTTTAGTGACCTCCGACCGCCGCAGTCGGGAGTCATTACCGCCGGCGTGTATTATAATCTTACTGTAACTACGCTCATCTTTAGCCAGCAGTTTTAAACAAGATTCAATGTCGCCCGCTCTGGCCCCCGGGATGCATATGACTTTGGTCCCTGGCTTCCCTATCTTCACGTTTCTGACTATGGAGCTACCTATAACCAGAGTGGGTTTCTCAGTGGGTGCGTCGCTGAGTGGGGAAAACTGGTTTGAAACGTGTAGAGGTTGGTGGTGCTCAGTGGGCTTCTGTTTAGACTTAAAACCCCTTTGAACAGTCACCCAGCCATCCGGCTGCTCGGGGGCTGCCGGGGGACAGCTAACAGAGGCTAACGCTAAAGGCTCCGCACCGGCTATGGGGGGTGGCGAGCTAACTAGCGTAACTGTCTGAGCTTCGATGGTGCGGAGCCGTGCATCTAACCCACTTAGAACTGCCTCCAACCAGCAAATGAACTACACTTGTTGCATGTACTGTTATCATTAAGAGAGGCAGAGGAATAGCTCTACATGAGACACTCTGAGCAAGAGGGAGAGGAAGACATCACAAGCTGCTAAACTGGCAACCGGAAGTGATGCAATACGCTTACCGGAAGAGAGAGAGCGATGCGTTCAGGAACCTCCAGAATTGAATTGAATTGAAAATAATACATGTTATTCTCCTGGTGTCCACTAGGGACATTAATACTGTATTATAGAGATGATACATGTTGTTCTCCTGGTGTCCACTAGGGGCATCAATACTGTATTATAGAGATGATACATGTTGTTCTCCTGGTGTCCACTAGGGGCATTAATACTGTATTATAGAGATGATACATGTTGTTCTCCTGGTGTCCACTAGGGGCATCAATACTGTATTATAGAGATGATACATGTTGTTCTCCTGGTGTCCACTAGGGGCATCAATACTGTATTATAGAGATGATACATGTTGTTCTCCTGGTGTCCACTAGGGGCATCAATACTGTATTATAGAGATGATACATGTTGTTCTCCTGGTGTCCACTAGGGGCATTAATACTGTATTATAGAGATGATACATGTTGTTCTCCTGGTGTCCACTAGGGGCATCAATACTGTATTATAGAGATGATACATGTTGTTCTCCTGGTGTCCACTAGGGGCATCAATACTGTATTATAGAGATGATACATGTTATTCTCCCGGTGTCCACTAGGGGCATCACTACTGTATTATAGAGATAATACATGTTATTCTCCTGGTGTCCACTAGGGGCATCACTACTGTATTATAGAGATGATACATGTTATTCTCCCGGTGTCCACTAGGGGCATCACTACTGTATTATAGAGATAATACATGTTATTCTCCCGGTGTCCACTAGGGGCATCACTACTGTATCACGGACACTGCAGTGTTTGATGTGATGCATCATAATCCCTTGTTGATAATCGACTCATCACAACTATTCCTCAATATTTCATTTATTCATTTTAATATATAAATCAACAGTGTTTTACGAGTTGTTATGATAATATCAATATAACATTTGATGGCAGTCTTGTGATGGTCTGTCCCCGTCTCGGTCCTCACGTCCGTCTCTCTTGGTCTTTTGTGTCTCATTGGTTACTTTCTCCAGTTAAAAAGATTAATGTTGTTGTATTAATTCTTTCCAGTTATGTTAAAGTCTCACATCCCTTCAACAACAACAACAAACAGAATAGTTCCTATTGACAGCTCTCATTGGATGGCCTCAGATGTCACTCCAGAGGACAGCCCGCCTACTCTGGTCCACACTGACGACATATTCACCGGACAGAGACCAGGACACGGCACTGATGGGTGCACTGGGGGGGGTTATGAAGATAAATCAGATCACTGGATGACGTAACATTGTATTTATATATATATATATATATAGTATATAGTATATATATAATATATATATATATAGTACATAGTATATATATAATATATATATATATATAAATAATATATATACTATATATATATTATATGTATATAGATAATATATATACACTATATAATATATAATATATATACACTATATAATATATAGTATATATATATATTATATATAATATATATACTATATAATATATAGTATATATATATTATATATAATATATATATATATATTATATATATTTATATTATATATATTTATATTATATATACACTATATAATATTGGAACGACATCTGCTCAACCTGATGAGCAGTTTATATATTTGATGTCATTTTTCTAGTATTCTTTTAAATGAAATAAATGAGTAAATAATGTCGTAGATCTTGAATAACGGGAATTCCTCCAATGTTTCTATTGAACCTGAAATGATACAAGTTAGTTTGTGACCGATTGATTTGCGTATGGATCGGCTGATTGGCTAATCGGTTACCTGTGCTGGCCAGGGAGGCGGGTCTCCAGGTTGCCAGTGGTTACGTTCCAGATGTAAACGCCTCCATTAGCTGATCCGGCCGCGAGGAAACAACCATCTGGACTGAAGAGAGAATAACTTTATTAAACCATTTATTTATAATAATGATAATGATAATGATGATAAAACTGATGATAATGATGATAATAATAATAATAATCCAGGGTATTGACGGGAGAATTAATCAATAAAATTAAATATCAACCAATGAGGACCGGACATGAATGTGTAAGTGTGTGCGTGTGCGTGTGTGTGTGTGTGTGTATATGTGTGCGTGTGTGTGTGTGTGTGTGTGTGTGTGTGTGTGTGCATGTATGTGTGCGCGTGTGTTTGTGTGTGTGTGTGTATGTATGTATTTATGTATGTGTGCGTGTGTGTATGTATGTGTGCGTGTATGTATGTATGTGTGCGTGCATGTGTGTGTGCATGTGTGTGTGTATGTGTGCGCGTGTGTTTGTGTGTGTGTGTGCATGTGTGTACGTGTGTGTGTGTACATCGAGTGTATCGAGTCTATCAAGTGCATCGAGTCCATCGAGTCTATCGAGTCTATCGAGTGTATCGAGTCTATCGAGTGCATCGAGTCTATCGAGTGCATCGAGTCTATCGAGTGCATCGAGTGTATCGAGTGTATCGAGTCTATCGAGTCTATCGAGTGTATCGATTGTATCGAGTCTATCGAGTCTATCGAGTGTATCGATTGTATCGAGTCCATCGAGTCCATCGAGTGTATCGAGTCCATCGAGTCCATCGAGTGCATCGAGTGCATCGAGTCTATCGAGTCTATCGAGTGTATCGAGTCTATCGAGTGTATCGAGTCTATCGAGTCTATCGAATGTATCGAGTGTATCGAGTGCATCGAGTGCATCGAGTCTATCGAGTCTATCGAGTGTATCGAGTCTATCGAATGTATCGAGTGCATCGAGTGCATCGAGTCTATCGAGTCTATCGAGTGTATCGAGTGTATCGAGTCTATCGAATGTATCGAGTGCATCGAGTGCATCGAGTGTATCGAGTCTATCGAATGTATCGAGTGCATCGAGTCTATCGAGTGCATCGAGTCTATCGAGTGCATCGAGTGCATCGAGTCTATCGAGTCTATCGAGTCTATCGAGTGCATCGAGTCTATCGAGTGCATCGAGTCTATCGAGTGTATCGAGTCTATTGAATGTATTGAGTCTATCGAGTGTATCGAGTGTATCAAGTCTATCAAATGCATCGAGTCTATCGAGTGTATCGAGTGTATCGAGTGTATGGAGTCTATTGAATGTATCGAGTGTATCGAGTCTATCGAGTATCGAGTATCGAGTGTATCGAGTATCGAGTGTATCGAGTACATCGAGTGTATCGAGTGTATTGAGTCTATCGAGTGCATCGAGTCTATCAAGTGCATCGAGTCTATCGAGTGTATTGAGTCTATCGAGTGTATCGAGTCTATCGAGTGTATTGAGTCTATCGAGTGTATCGAGTCCATCGAGTGTATCGAGTGTATCGAGTCTATTGAATGTATCAAGTGTATCGAGTCTATCGAGTGCATCGAGTGTATCGAGTCTATCGAGTATCGAGTATCGAGTGTATCGAGTATCGAGTGTATCGAGTACATCGAGTGTATCGAGTACATCGAGTGTATCGAGTGTATTGAGTCTATCAAGTGCATCGAGTCTATCGAGTGTATTGAGTCTATCGAGTGTATCGAGTCCATCGAGTGTATCGAGTGTATCGAGTCTATTGAATGTATCAAGTGTATCGAGTCTATCGAGTGCATCGAGTGTATCGAGTGTATCGAGTGTATTGAGTCTATCGAGTGTATCGAGTCTATCGAGTGCATCGAGTGTATCGAGTGTATTGAGTCTATCGAGTGTATCGAGTCTATCGAGAGCATCGAGTCCATCGAGTGTATCGAGTCTATTGAATGTATCAAGTGTATGGAGTCTATTGAGTGCATCGGGTGTATCGAGTATCGAGTGCATCGAGTGTTTGGAGTGTATGGAGTCTATTGAATGTATCGAGTGTATCGAGTCTATCGAGTGTATCGAGTGCATCGAGTGCATCGAGTCTATCGAGTGTATCGAGTGTATCGAGTCTATCGAGTCTATCGAGTGCATCGAGTGCATCGAGTGCATCGAGTCTATCGAGTCTATCGAGTGTATCGAGTGCATCGAGTCTATCGAGTCCATTGAGTGCATCGAGTGCATCGAGTCTATCGAGTCTATCGAGTGCATCGAGTCTATCGAGTCTATCGAGTGCATCGAGTCTATCGAGTGCATCGAGTCTATCGAGTCTATCGAGTGCATCGAGTCTATCGAGTGCATCGAGTCTATCGAGTCCATTGAGTGCATCGAGTGCATCGAGTCTATCGAGTCTATCGAGTCCATCGAGTGCATCGAGTCTATCGAGTCCATTGAGTGCATCGAGTCTATCGAGTGCATCGAGTGCATCGAGTGCATCGAGTGCATCGAGTCTATCGAGTCCATTGAGTCTATCGAGTGCATCGAGTCTATCGAGTGTATCGAGTCTATCGAGTGCATCGTGTCTATCGAGTGCATCAAGTCTATCGAGTGCATCAAGTCTATTGAGTCTATTGAGTGTATGGAGTCTATTGAATGTATCGAGTGTATCGAGTCTATCGAGTGTATCGAGTGTATCGAGTGTATCGAGTCTATCGAGTGCATCGAGTCTATCGAGTGTATCGAGTGTATCGAGTCTATCGAGTCTATCAAATGTATCGAGTCTATCGAGTGCATCGAGTCTATCGAGTGCATCGAGTGCATCGAGTCTATCGAGTGTATCGAGTCTATCGAGTGCATCGAGTCTATCGAGTCTATTGAATGTATTGAGTCTATCGAGTGTATCGAGTGTATCGAGTGTATCAAGTCTATTGAGTCTATCGAGTGTATCGAGTGTATCGAGTCTATCGAGTGTATCGAGTCTATTGAATGTATCAAGTGTATGGAGTCTATTGAGTGCATCGAGTGTATCGAGTCTATCGAGTGCATCGAGTGCATCGAGTGCATGGAGTCTATTGAATGTATTGAGTCTATCGAGTCTATCGAGTGTATGGAGTGTATGGAGTCTATTGAATGTATCGAGTGTATCGAGTATCGAGTGCATCGAGTGTATCGAGTGTATTGAGTCTATCAAGTGTATCGAGTGTATCGAGTGTATCGAGTCTATCGAGTGTATCGAGTCTATCGAGTGCATCGAGTGCATCGAGTGCATCGAGTGCATCGAGTCTATCGAGTGTATCGAGTGCATCGAGTCTATCGAGTGTATCGAGTCCATTGAGTGCATGGAGTCTATTGAATGTATTGAGTCTATCGAGTCTATCGAGTGTATGGAGTGTATGGAGTCTATTGAATGTATCGAGTGTATCGAGTATCGAGTGCATCGAGTGCATCGAGTGCATCGAGTCTATCGAGTGTATCGAGTCTATCGAGTCTATCGAGTGCATCGAGTGTATCGAGTGCATCGAGTGTATTGAGTCTATCGAGTGTATCGAGTCTATTGAGTGTATCGACTGTATCGAGTCTATCGAGTGCATCGAGTGTATCGAGTGTATCGAGTGCATCGAGTCTATCGAGTGTATCGAGTCTATTGAGTGTATCGACTGTATCGAGTCTATCGAGTCTATCGAGTGTATCGAGTGCATCGAGTGTATCGAGTGCATCGAGTCTATCGAGTGTATCGAGTCTATTGAGTGTATCGACTGTATCGAGTCTATCGAGTGTATCGAGTGCATCGAGTGTATCGAGTGCATCGAGTCTATCGAGTGTATCGAGTCTATTGAGTGTATCGAGTGCATCGAGTGTATCGAGTGCATCGAGTCTATCGAGTGTATCGAGTCTATTGAGTGTATCGACTGTATCGAGTCTATCGAGTGTATCGAGTGCATCGAGTCTATCGAGTGTATTAAGTATATTAATACCATGACGAACATGAGCTACAGTACAAGTACCCTTAGAAAGCCAGAATGAGAAAGGGGAGGGGCCAACTCTGGATCTTTGGTTTACAAATCACAAAGTATTGAAGTATTGATCCTCCTCATAAACGTATTTGGACACAATCAATCAATATTCATATATATATATATATATATATATATATATATATACACACATACACAGTATATGTGAACTCACCTGATCACCGCTTTGGTGCTGTCGCTGCCACACTTAAAGCCCTCGGCTCTGGAACACACACATAAACAAACACACACACACACAAACATAAATAAACACAATCAAACAAACACAAAAACACAGACAGAAACATAAATAAACACAAACAAACATAAAAACAAACAAATACACACATACAAACATAAATAAATAAACACAAACAAACACACACATTGAAACACAAACAGACACACAGTCAGTGAATGGGCTTCAAAACACACACTCACGTCATGAAAGTGGGTGTGTCCTCATACCTGAAGCACAGGCGGTCGTGGCTCCGCCTCCTCAGGTCGAACAGCTGGAGGCAGTCGTCACGGCAGCAGCTGAGCAGCTGGCGCCGGTCACTGCTGATGTCCAGCGACGTCACTCTGCCCCAAACAGGAAGCTGCTGCACGCAGCCGGCCGTCCTGAGGGAGTCATGTGACTTTATGAGTGACTTGTCATGGTGAGCGGCCTCCTGCTGTGGCCCTGCTGATGCCCCGCCCCCTCCTCTCTACCTCCTTCTGGTTCATGGATTGTGGAGGTCTGGATCGTGGTCCTTGCCTACTACTAATTATTCATACATTCTGTCATATTCATTGAATGTTTATGTAACTCTCTTCATCTGGTCACATGACATCTATTGTTCATCTGGTCACATGACATCTATTGTTCATCTGGTCACATGACATCTATTGTTCATCTGGTCACATGACATCTATTGTTCATCTGGTCACATGACATCTATTGTTCATCTAGTCACATGACATCTATTGTTCATCTGGTCACATGACATCTATTGTTCATCTGGTCACATGACATCTATTGTTCATCTGGTCACATGACATCTATTGTTCATCTGGTCACATGACATCTATTGTTCATCTGGTCACATGACATCTATTGTTCATCTAGTCACATGACATCTATTGTTCATCTGGTCACATGACATCTATTGTTCATCTGGTCACATGACATCTATTGTTCATCTGGTCACATGACATCTATTGTTCATCTGGTCACATGACATCTATTGTTCATCTGGTCACATGACATCTATTGTTCATCTGGTCACATGACATCTATTGTTCATCTGGTCACATGACATCTAGTGTTCATCTGGTCACATGACATCTATTGTTCATCTGGTCACATGACATCTATTGTTCATCTGGTCACATGACATCTATTGTTCACCTGGTCACATGACATCTATTGTTCATCTGGTCACATGACATCTATTGTTCATCTGGTCACATGACATCTATTGTTCATCTGGTCACATGACATCTATTGTTCATCTGGTCACATGACATCTATTGTTCACCTGGTCACATGACATCTATTGTTCATCTGGTCACATGACATCTATTGTTCATCTGGTCACATGACATCTATTGTTCATCTGGTCACATGACATCTAGTGTTCATCTGGTCACCTGACATCTATTGTTCACCTGGTCACATGACATCTATTGTTCATCTGGTCACATGACATCTATTGTTCATCTGGTCACATGACATCTATTCTTCTGTCCATCTGGGGAGAGGGATCCTCCTCTGTTGCTCTCCTGAAGGTTTCTTCACTTTTTTCCCTGAAAGGTTATTTTTGGGGAGTTTTTCCTGATCCGATGTGAGGTCAAAGGTCAGGGATGTCGTATGTGTACAGATTGTAAAGCCCTCTGAGGGGAGTTGTGATTCATGATTCTGGTTTATATAAAATAAACTGAATTGAATGAGTGAGGAACAAGATGAAACTAAACTTACTGACTTTAATAAAAACATACTCAAACAGTGCTTTTTGGTTTGCTCCGTTGGCTGAGCTGTTGCTAGGTAACAGTTGCCCCGGCGACGGCAAGGAAGACGAATAAGCTGTCACATGATTTCAATCTATTGTTTTATTGTTTCTATTGTTTCTATTCAAGAAATGATGAAGAGGAGGTGATAAAGAGGAAGTGATGAGGAGGAGGTGAAGAAGAGTTGATGAAGAGGAGGTGATGAAGAGGGGGTGAAGAAGAGGTGATGAAGAGGGGGTGATGAAGAGGGGGTGATGAAGAGGAGGTGATGAAGAGGGGGTGATGAAGAGGAGGTGAAGAAGAGGTGATGAAGAGGTGGTGATGAAGAGGAGGTGATGAAGAGGGGGTGAAGAAGAGGTGATGAAGAGGTGGTGATGAAGAGGAGGTGATGAAGAGGGGGTGAAGAAGAGGTGATGAAGAGGTGGTGATGAAGAGGAGGTGATGAAGAGGGGGTGATGAAGAGGGGGTGATGAAGAGGAGGTGATGAAGAGGAGGTGATGAAGAGGGGGTGATGAAGAGGGGGTGATGAAGAGGAGGTGATGAGGAGGAGGTGAAGAAGAGGTGATGAAGAGGAGGTGATGAAGAGGTGATGAAGAGGTGGTGATGAAGAGGAGGTGATGAAGAGGGGTGAAGAAGAGGTGATGAAGAGGTGGTGATGAAGAGGAGGTGATGAAGAGGGGGTGATGAAGAGGGGGTGATGAAGAGGAGGTGATGAAGAGGGGGTGAAGAAGAGGAGGTGATGAAGAGGGGGTGATGAAGAGGAGGTGATGAAGAGGCTCACCTGGTGTCCCAGACTCTGATCTTGGAGTCGAAGTGTCCGCTGATGACGAAGTTCTCAGAACAAACCAGATCGCTGCAGTAAGAAGACACTTCAACTACCTTCACACCTGCAGAGAGAAATGATCAGTTATTGATAAATTATGAGTTATTGATCACTGATCAGACTCACAGGCGGCTCTCTGCAGGTCCCACAGTCTGATGCTTCTGTCTGCGCTGCCCGTCACCACCTGATGGAGACCACTGAACCGCGCTGCTGTCACCTTCCTACTGTGACCTGTGAGGGTCACCTGAGACAGGTGAGACGCAGAGAGAGAGACAGGTGAGAGAGAGACAGACAGGTGAGACAGATGAGACGCAGAGAGAGAGACAGGTGAGAGAGAGACAGACAGGTGAGACGCAGAGAGAGACAGGTGAGAGAGAGACAGACAGGTGAGACGCAGAGAGAGAGACAGGTGAGAGAGAGACAGACAGGTGAGACGCAGAGACAGACAGGTGAGACAGATGAGACGCAGAGAGAGACAGGTGAGAGAGAGACAGACAGGTGAGACGCAGAGAGAGACAGGTGAGAGAGAGACAGACAGGTGAGACGCAGAGAGAGAGACAGGTGAGGCGCAGGGACAGACAGGTGAGACAGAGAGAGACAGATGAGAGGCAGAGACAGACAGGTAAGAGAGAGACAGACAGGTGAGACGCAGAGACAGACAGGTGAGACAGAAAGAAAGACAGGTGAGACGCAGAGAGAGAGACAGATGAGACAGACAGGTGAGACGCAGAGAGAGAGACAGGTGAGACGAAGAGACAGGTGAGACGAAGAGAAAGACAGACAGGTGAGACGCAGAGATACAGGTGAGACAGAGACAGACAGGTGAGACGCAGAGAGAGAGACAGGTGAGACGAACAGAAAGACAGACAGGTGAGACAGAGATAAAGACAGACAGGTTAGACAGAGAGAGAGTGTATGTATGACAGTTGATGTTCATGTTGGTGATGGTTACCTTGGGAACGGAGTCATCTAGCCGCCACAACAAGGCCGACTTGTCGTAGGAGGCAGCAAGGATCCTGAAACCCTGAAGACATGTCCACAGATATAATACAGGGGTCAGAGAGACAGGGGACAGAGGGATAGTGGAGAGAGAGACAAAGGACTGAGAGACAGGGGACACATAGAGGACAGAGAGACAGGGGACAGAGGGATAGTGGAGAGAGAGACAAAGGACTGAGAGACAGGGGACACATAGAGGACAGGGAGACAGGGGACAGAGGACAGAGGGATAGTGGAGAGAGAGACAAAGGACTGGGAGACAGGGGACACATAGAGGACAGAGAGGCAGGGGACAGAGGACAGAGGGATAGTGGAGAGAGAGACAAAGGACTGGGAGACAGGGGACACATAGAGGACAGAGAGACAGGGGACAGAGGGATAGTGGAGAGAGAGACAAAGGACTGAGAGACAGGGGACACATAGAGGACAGAGGACAGAGGGATAGTGGAGAGAGAGACAAAAGACTGAGAGACAGGGGACACATAGAGGACAGAGGACAGAGGGATAGTGGAGAGAGAGACAAAGGACTGAGAGACAGGGGACACATAGAGGACAGAGGGATAGTGGAGAGAGAGACAAAGGACTGAGATACAGGGGACACATAGAGGACAGAGGGATAGTGGAGAGAGAGACAAAGGACTGAGAGACAGGGGACACATAGAGGACAGAGAGACAGGGGACAGAGGACAGAGGGATAGTGGAGAGAGAGACAAAGGACTGAGAGACAGGGGACACATAGAGGACAGAGGACAGAGGGATAGTGGAGAGAGAGACAAAGGACTGAGAGACAGGGGACACATAGAGGACAGAGGGATAGTGGAGAGAGAGACAAAGGACTGAGATACAGGGGACACATAGAGGACAGAGGGATAGTGGAGAGAGAGACAAAGGACTGAGAGACAGGGGACACATAGAGGACAGAGGGACAGAGGACAGAGGGATAGTGGAGAGAGACAAAGGACTGAGAGACAGGGGACACATAGAGGACAGAGAGACAGGGGACAGAGGACAGAGGGATAGTGGAGAGAGAGACAAAGGACTGAGAGACAGGGGACACATAGAGGACAGAGAGACAGGGGACAGAGGGATAGTGGAGAGAGAGACAAAGGACTGAGAGACAGGGGACACATAGAGGACAGAGAGACAGAGGACAGAGGGATAGTGGAGAGAGAGACAAAGGACTGAGAGACAGGGGACACATAGAGGACAGAGAGACAGAGGACAGAGGGATAGTGGAGAGAGAGACAAAGGACTGAGAGACAGGGGACACATAGAGGACAGAGGACAGAGGGATAGTGGAGAGAGAGACAAAGGACTGAGAGACAGGGGACACATAGAGGACAGAGAGGCAGGGGACAGAGGACAGAGGGATAGTGGAGAGAGAGACAAAGGACTGAGAGACAGGGGACACATAGAGGACAGAGAGACAGGGGACAGAGGACAGAGGGATAGTGGAGAGAGAGACAAAGGACTGAGAGACAGGGGACACATAGAGGACAGAGAGACAGGGGACAGAGGGATAGTGGAGAGAGAGACAAAGGACTGAGAGACAGGGGACACATAGAGGACAGAGAGACAGAGGACAGAGGGATAGTGGAGAGAGAGACAAAGGACTGAGAGACAGGGGACACATAGAGGACAGAGAGACAGGGGACAGAGGACAGAGGGATAGTGGAGAGAGAGACAAAGGACTGAGAGACAGGGGACACATAGAGGACAGAGAGATAGTGGAGACATAGACAGAAGACATGGGAGGACAGAGAGACGGAGGACAGAGAGACAGGGGACAGAGAGACAGGGGACAGAGAGAAAGGGGACAGAGAGAAAGGGGACAGAGAGAAAGGGTACAGAGAGACCCTCCTCTCTGGCCTCCTCTGTTCTGTCTTCAACCGATTCCTTCTCACTCATGCATCCTAACTCTGCCACTGACACTCTCCTCTCTACGCTGTCGTCCTCTCTTGAGTCTCTCTGTCCTCTTACGACTCGAAAGGTCCTCAAGTCCTCTTACGACTCGAAAGGTCCTCAAGTCCTCTTACAACTCGAAAGGTCATCAAGTCCTCTTATGACTCTAAAGGTCCTCAAGTCCTCTTACGACTCTAAAGCTCCACAAGTCCTCTCCGGCTCCGTGGCTGTCCGAACCGGTGCGCGCCGAGAGAGCCACTATGCGAGCATCGGAAAGGAAATGGACGAAAATCCAAACACACCAGCGACCTGCTCGCCTATCACTCTCTTCTCTCCTCCTTCTCTGCGTCCATCTCTGCAGCCAAAAGTCTGTTCTACCAATCCAGAATCGAATCCTCTTTGTCTAACCCCAACAAACTCTTCTCTATCTTCTCCAACCTCCTTGACCCCCCTGGTCCCCCCCCCTCCCTCCACCCTTCTACCAAGACACTTTGTTGACTACTTTACAAAAAAGATAGACGACATACGCTCTTCATTTACTAATCCATCTTCCATAACTACACCGCCAGTAACTTCACCTTCTTCCCCCTTGTTTTCCTCTTTTATCCCCCTGACTCCTAATCAAGTTCTTACCTTGGTAACCTCTGACCCCCCAACCACCTGCCCCCTTGACCCCATCCCTTCTCACCTTCTCCAGTCCATTGCTCCGGACCTTCTTCCCTTTCTCACCCATCTTATTAACACCTCCATCTCAACCAGCTGTTTCCCTAACTCTCTGAAGGAGGCGGAGTCAACCCTCTCCTGAAGAAACCCACTCTCGACCCATCTGAAGTCAACAACTACAGACCTGAAGTCAACAACTACAGATCTGAAGTCAACAACTACAGACCTGTCTCTCTCCTTCCCTTCCTCTCCAAAACTCTAGAGCGAGCTATCTTTAACCAAGTCTCCTCCTTTCTCCACCATAACAACCTTCTAGACCCCCACCAGTCTGGATTCAAGGCCACTCAACAGAGACTGCCCTCCTTGCTGTCTCTGAACAGCTTCACACTGCTAGAGCAGCCTCTCTCTCCTCTGTCCTCATCCTTCTAGACCTTTCTGCTGGCTTTGACACAGTGAACCACCAGATCCTCATGTCCTCCCTCCAGGACCTGGTATCTCAGGCTCTGCTCTCACTCTTCTCATCCTACCTCACCGACCGCTCTTACCGGGTAACCTGGAGAGGATCTGTGTCTGAGCCTTGTCCTCTGACTACTGGGGTCCCTCAGGGCTCAGTCCTTGGTCCTCTTCTCTTCTCTCTGTACACCAACTCTCTCTCTCTGTCATTCGCTCACATGGCTTTACCTACCACAGCTATGCTGACGACACCCAACTGATCCTCTCGTTTCCCCAATCTGAAACACAGGTAGCAGCATGAATCTCTGTCTGTCTGACTGACATCTCTCAGTGGATGTCTGACCGACATCTCTCAGTGGATGTCTGACTGACATCTCTCAGTGGATGTCTGACTGACATCTCTCAGTGGATGTCTGATTGACATCTCAGTGGATGTCTGACCGACATCTCTCAGTGGATGTCTGACCGACATCTCTCAGTGGATGTCTGACTGACATCTCTCAGTGGATGTCTGACCGACATCTCTCAGTGGATGTCTGACTGACATCTCTCAGTGGATGTCTGTCTGACATCTCTCAGTGGATGTCTGACTGACATCTCTCAGTGGATGTCTGATTGACATCTCAGTGGATGTCTGACCGACATCTCTCAGTGGATGTCTGACCGACATCTCTCAGTGGATGTCTGACTGACATCTCTCAGTGGATGTCTGACCGACATCTCTCAGTGGATGTCTGACTGACATCTCTCAGTGGATGTCTGTCTGACATCTCTCAGTGGATGTCTGACTGACATCTCTCAGTGGATGTCTGACTGACATCTCTCAGTGGATGTCTGACTGACATCTCTCAGTGGATGTCTGACTGACATCTCTCAGTGGATGTCTGATTGACATCTCAGTGGATGTCTATCTGACATCTCTCAGTGGATGTCCGCTCACCACCTGAAAATTAACCCGGACAAGACTGAACTTCTCCTCCTTCCAGGAAAAGTCTCTCCCACCCACGACCTGACTATTAACTTCAACAACTCAGTGTTGGCTCCGACTCCGACTGCCAGGAACCTCGGTGTGACACCTGTCAGTCAACTCTCCCTGACTGCCGACATTACCACTACAACACGCTCCTGTAGGTACATGTTGTACAACATCAGGAGAATACGACCTCTTCTCACTCAGAAGGCGGCACAGGTTCTGGTCCAGGTTCTGGTCCAGGTTCTGGTCCAGGCTCTGGTCCAGGTCCTGGTCCAGGCTCTGGTCATCTCACAGCTAGACTACTGTAGCTCCTCCTTCAGGTCTACCTGCTAATGCCATTCGACCTCTGCAGCTCATCCAGAATGCAGCTGCTCGACTGGTCTTCAACCTCCCGAAATTTACCCACAATCCTCCGCTCCTCCGAGATCTTCACTGGTTACCGGTGGCCGCAGCATCCGCTTCAAAACATTGGTACTTGCGTACCGTGCTGCGAACAGATCGGGTCCAGTCTACATCCAGGACATGGTCTAACCTCACATCCAGGACATGGTCTAACCTCACACCCAGGACATGGTCTAACCTCACATCCCAGCTTGTTCACTTCACTCGGCTTCTGCCAATCAGCTTGTAGCTCCGTCACTTCGAGCTAAACACTCAACTAAATCACGACTGTTTGCTGTGCTGGCTCCTCATTGGTGGAACGAGCTCCCCATTGACATCAGGACAGCAGAAAGTCTCTACATCTTCCGTCGCAAACTAAAAACACATCTTTTTCGACTATACCTTGAATAGGGAAGGTAGAGCCGTAGTAGCACTTTAGTAGCACTTAAATGTCCCTTACCGATAGCACTTTGTAGTTTAGCACTTTAGTAGCACTTAAATGTCCCTTACCGATAGCACTTTAGTAGCACTTAAATGTCTCTTACTGATAGCACTCTGTAGTTTAACGTTATTGAAGAAATTGTACTTGCTTGATTCTTGTTGTTCTGAGTTTGGACTCGTGGTTTAATGCACTTATTGTAAGTCGCTTTGGATAAAAGCGTCAGCTAAATGTCATGTAATGTAGAGGTAACCTAGGTTAAGCCCCTCCTCCTCTCATATCATTGTAGAGGTAACCTAGGTTACGCCCCTCGTCCTCTCATATCGTTGTAGAGGTACATTAAGTTAAGCCCCTCCTCTTCTTATATCGTTGTAGAGGTAACCTAGGTTAAGCCCCTCCTCTTCGCCGTCTCACCGCGGGGTCGAACTCGATGCATGTGATCCCCTCTGCACTACCCTCCAGGGTCGCTCTGTGAGTCATCGAGCCTGGTGACATCGTCAGTGATCAGTGAGGTCATCACGATGATGTCATAGTGATGTCATAATGACAAAAGAGACACTCACCTGCGTGGACCTCCCACAGCATCACCACTCGGTCCGTCCCTCCGGTCGCCAGCAGGGAAGAGCTGGAGCTGAACCTCACAGCGTTAATGCCTTGCTGATGGGCCTCCTGCAGACAGGCAGGGAGAGAGATTGATTGTCTAGGGTCTTTATTTCTCAATCAAATCAGTTATACAGTGCATCAAATCCTTACAACAAAACTAAAACATGCAACACAAAACAAACAAAACCAAAGAAGATATTAGTAAAGAAAAAAACACAAGTCAGAAGTTCAGAACCAGAGCATCTCCTCTGACTGAACACAGGACGTCCTTCAGAGCCCAAAAGTTCACAAAGAGTTCTGTGTTGTTTGTGAGTCTGTAGAAACCAAACTCCACCCTGAGCCGAGCAGTCAGGAGTCCCGTCAGCATCAAACTCACGTCTTCTGACCCTTTACCCAACACACGGTTTTTCCTTGTTTTTCAAATTGCCAGTTTGGCCAGTCCTGAAAGGAAGTTCATTAGTGTGTGTACAAGCTTCTTTTTTTCCAGAGTAATTTGGACCATAAATAAACAGACGGAAAGAAAACCGTTCTCCTAAGCCCTGAAACCACGCCTGCAGGCGGCTGAAGAGTCTCACCAGGAGCACTCTACAAACAGATGATGGATGATTTCTGTCTGAGAGCAGAAAGGACAGCCGTCCCCTGCGCCAGGATCGAGGTGCACCAGATACCTTTTCGTAGCTATGGCCCCATGTACAATCCTCCACTGGAGGTCTCCTGTCCGTTTGTCTACGGGGGGTCTGTACAGGGACCGCCAACTGCCCCGTGGGGAGGAACCCGTGCCAAAAGACTCGGTCCACCTCGACACCCTCACCCCTGCCAGAGAACGCAAGTTAGAGACCTTCACACTGACCTGGTACGTTGCTTTACTCCCCAGAGTCTCAAAGTCCCCCAACTGGGGTGTCTTTAGAGACAGCAGGATGTCCTCCTCCTCCTTCCACTGTCCAACAGGACAGACAACCAGGGGTGGGAAGACATACTCACACTCATCGTCCCATTGGTCAGATACTGTGGGGTCCCCAACAAACGCTCTGAGGGCTTCTAGCAGAGAAGCACAGACCTCCTCCACCAGCCTGAGCAGCAGCCTGCTGGACTGGATGTTGGTCAGCTCCGCAAGCTGAGAGATGGAGGTCTTCATTAGATGACCCAGCTTCACACAGCCGGCCTCTATCAGTCTGGATCTCAGGCTGGCTGACGTCAGGACCTGGGATGAGACGTAGCTGCTCCCAAACAGCGGCTCCTCAAAGAGCCACATCCCTGGTGTTGTCACAGCTCTCCGGTGAACTGTAAACACCTGCCATGCCTGTAGGACGGACTGGTAGAACGGTGTCAGACCAGTTAGGTCTACTGACTGGGGCTGAAGTAGAAATAGGTGCTTATCATACCCTAACCGTCCAGCCTTCCTCAGCAGCACACAGGCAGTGTCAGTCCATGGCAGGCCAAAGCTGTACAACAGCCTCTGAGCCGTCTGCAGTCTGAAGGCTGTTATGCGGGATGCAATGTCCACCAGGCCCTGTCCTCCCTCCTGGACCGGCAGGTACAGCACCGCAGACCTCAGCCAGTGAAGCCCGGACCAGAAAAAGTCCACAACTGCCCTGTGGATTCTCTCGATCAGGCCCTGTGGTGGAGGTAGGACTACAAGTCTGTGCCAAAGGGTCGAGGCAACCAAGTTATTGACAATTAGGACCCTCCCCCTGTAAGAGAGCTGAGGTAGCAGCCATTTCCACTTAGACAGTCTGGTACACACTCTCTCCATAGCACCCTCCCAGTTCTGTCTCTGGAACTCCTCTGTACCCAAGAAAACACCCAAAACCTTCAAGTCCTGCCTACCCCATCTAATGCTTCCTTGTAGTTTTGGTGTTTCTTTGTTTAACCACTGTCCAACCTGCAAAGCTTCACTCTTCCCCCAGTTTACCTTTGCTGAAGATGCCCTCTCATACAAAGCTAAAGTGCTCCCTAGAACATCGACATCCCTCTGGTCTTTGACAAACACATTAACATCATCAGCATATGCTGACACCACCAGGGAGGGCCGCTGAGGCAGCCCAGGCAACATGAGTCCTGACAGACGGGATCTCAACCTGTGTAGAAGGGGTTCAATGGCAATAGAATATAACTGTCCAGAGATAGGACATCCCTGTCTAATGCCTCTCTGGACCTGGGCTGGACAGCTCAGCGCACCCCCCACCTTCACCAAGCAAGACACTTCCTTGTACATCAAACCCAACAATGACACAAACCCTTCACCAAAACCAAAAGCCCTTAAAGTGGAAAAAAGAAAAACATGATCGACCCGATCAAACGCCTTTTCTTGATCTAATGATACAACACCAACATCAACATTATACACTTTACAAAGATCCAACAAGTCTCTCATGAGAAAAATGTTGTCCATGATGGACCTGTCCGGTACACAGTAAGACTGGTCTCTGTGGATTATAGTCTCTAGAAAGTTCTTGAGCCGGTTAGCGAGCACCTTGGAAAGGAGTTTATAGTCCGTGCATAACAACGCCACCGGCCTCCAGTTTTTCAGAAGGGACAAATCCCCTTTTTTGGGTAACAGTGACAGCACTGCATGCCGACATGTTGCCGGTAACAGGCCTATCTGGGCACACTCCTGCAGCACCTCCCACAGGTCGGCTCCCAAACACTTCCAGAAGTGCTTATAGAAATCTGCAGGCAGCCCGTCCAGTCCAGGAGCTTTTCCAGCAGTCATCTGACCCACAGCAGTGGTCAGCTCCTCCAGGGAGATGCTGGCATCCAGGACAGCTCTGTCCTCGGGACCCAGCTGAAGAAGGTCTTGAAGCAGCTCGTCAACACTCTCCCTGTGGTTATCCTCCTTCCTGAAGAGGGCACTGTAGAAACTTACAGCATGCTGTCTCATTTCGGCCGGGTCAGTCGTCATCACACCATCAGGGAGGCGAAGAGACACCATCTGTTTGGTCCGAGAGACGGACTTCTCCAGGTTGAAGAAGTAGGAAGTCGGAGCATCCATGTCCCTAACATTGGTGAACCTTGACCTGACCAAAGCCCCCTTAGCTCGTTCTCGTAAAAAAGAACCTAGCTGTTGCTTCTTCTGCTGAAGCCTGTGAGTGTCTGTGCTGGTGTTAGTGAATAGATTGTGCTCCAAAGCCCTGATCTCATTCCCTAGATCCTCAATGAGCCTTTTGACTCTTACTGTGGAGTGACTTGTGTATTGTTGAACAAAGACACGTATGTGTGCCTTTCCTACATCCCACCACTGACTCAGGGACTCAAAATCGCTCTTCTTCCCTCTCCAGATCCCCCAGAAAGCCTCAAACTTTTGACAGAAATCACTGTCCTGAAGCACCTGAATGTTAAAGTGCCAGTGAGAACTACCCTTGGTGGTTGGTGAGGTGTGCACATCTAAAGTGACTAAGTGATGGTCGGTGAATCCTACTGGGTGAATGTGACTGTTTAATAATCTGTTGCTAAAACTATGTGAAATGTAAACCCTGTCTAGCCTGGCTGCCCTAATGTTCCCATCCAACACCTTCACCCATGTGTACTGCCTAGCCCTGGGATGTTTGACCCTCCAAACGTCCACTACACCCGACTCCGCAATCACCTGTGACAAAGTGCGGAAGACCTAGGAGTTTTTCGTTGGAGTCAAGACTCGGAGGATAAAGACCTAGGAGTCTTTCGTTGGAGTCAAGACTCGGAGGATAAAGACCTAGGAGTCTTTCGTTGGAGTCAAGACTCGGAGGATAAAGACCTAGGAGTCTTTCGTTGGAGTCAAGACTCAGAGGATAAAGACCTAGGAGTCTTTCGTTGGAGTCTTCGGTGGTGGCTGAGGGCGGCTGAGTATAAACATTTCTCTGTGATAATGTGTTTTCTCCTCATACCTGTGTGCACATCTACTTGTAGATATTATAGACCACGGACTCGTTCACACATGTACCAAAATCCCTCCTCTCTTATTTATCCCACCCGCTCCACACAGACCCAGCACCTCGTCACAGGGGGCCTCTGGAACTGCCAGTCAGCTAACCGCAAGGCAGACTTCATCTCTGGCTTCGCTATCAAGCAATCGCTGGACTTCCTGGCTCTCACTGAGACTTGGATCACACCAGACAACACATCAACCCCTGCTGCTCTCTCCTCGGCCTTCTCCTTCAGCCACACACCCAGACCCTCGGGTCGGGGTGGTGGTTCAGGTCTACTCATCTCACCCAAATGGAGTTTTCCACTATTTACCCCACTGTCTTTTGAGTTTCATGCAGTGACGGTTACTCATCCGGTTCATCTAACCATTGTTGTTCTCTACCGTCCTCCTGGTTCCTTGGGAGACTTCTTGGAAGAACTAGACGTCCTCCTATCAAACAGAAAACGTCCCCCCCCTCATCCTTCTGGGCGACTGTAACATCCAGACTGAGAAGTCATGTGACCTGCTACTCTTACTGTCTTCCTTTGCTCTCTCTCTCAGTCCTTCCCCTCCTACTCACAAAGCTGGACACCACCTTGACTATATGTTCACCAGAAACTGCTCTACATCTAACCTCACTGTAACTCCACTTCCTGTCTCTGACCACTTCTTCATCTCTTACTCTCTCCCACTCTTTGGAACTGACAACCCTCCCACAACGGACTCTGCACCTGCACCCTCTCACCCTCCTCTCTGGCCTTGTCTGTTCTGTCCTCGTCAACCCTCCCTTCAACTGACTCCTTCTCACTCATGCATCCTGACTCCTGACGCAGACGCAGAAAGTCTCTACATCTTCCGTCGCAAACTAAAAACACATATTTTTCGACTGTTGGTGGTTCAATCCCCGCCCTAGTCCATGTGTCCTTGAGCAAGACACTGAACCCTGAACTGTCCTACAGTTAATGTAACATGATAGTAAGTCGCTTTGGATAAAAGCGTCAATAAATGTAATGTAATGTATTCAGTGTGTATATTCAGTGTGTACTGTGTATACATTTTTACCAGGACTTGCAGCGCCCTCACAGGGACCCGGGAAGACAGACCCACAGGAAGCACCAGGTCCTCCTCCAGGCTGCAGACTGAGTGGCCCCGCCTCCTCCTGCTGACATCACACAGTCACATGACTCACTTTGGCTCAATGAAACAGAGACGGTGAACGTGACAGGAGGACTCACTCGAACAGCTCTCTGATGGAGGACAGGATCCTCGGGGATGAAGCCGACAAAGACCTGAGACCAAAGGAAACTCTTAACTCATCAAAGAGGCATCAATAACCAATACTGTTGCTTCATAGATCTTGGAAGGGATGAAGGTCTGAACCTGAACAGTCTGGTGTGGCCTCCAGACTCCTGCAGGTCCTCAGCCTTTGGAGACGTGGATCTGGAGGTCCCAGCGCTGGAACAACTGAAAAACATCCTCACCATCATCATCATAACCATCATCACCACCACCATCATCACCACCACCATCATCATCATCACCATCACCATCATCACCATCATCAAAGACCTCAGTAGTAGTAGTAGTGCCTCAGTAGTAATGACTTCATGAACTTCTTCAATGAAAAGATTTGAACTATTAGAGGCAAGATTGATGATCTCTTGCCCTCAACTACTGCCGATCTGTCATCAAGAGGAGTGGCCTTGGAAACGGCTGTATGTCCTGGTGTATATTTGGATAGATTTTCTCCCATTAACCTAGACCAATTGTCCTCAACGGTTTCTACTTCTAAACCGTCTACCTGTCTCTTAGACCCCATCCCAACAAGGCTGCTTAAAGACGTGTTGCCTTTAATTGGCACCTCTCTGCTGGATATTGTTAATGTGTCTTTGCTAACAGGTCATGTACCACATTCCTTCAAAGTAGCTGTAATTAAACCTCTGCTGAAGAAGACCACTCTTAATCCAGAGGTGTTGGCTAACTACAGACCGATCTCTAACCTTCCCTTCCTCTCTAAGATCCTGGAGAAAGTAGGACTCATCTCTGTACTGGTCTTGTTAGACCTTAGTGCTGATAAAGGACTCATCTCTGTACTGGTCTTGTTAGACCTTAGTGCTGATAAAGGACTCATCTCTGTACTGGTCTTATTAGACCTTAGTGCTGATAAAGGACTCATCTCTGTACTGGTCTGGTTAGACCTTAGTGCTGATAAAGGACTCGTCTCTGTACTGGTCTGGTTAGACCTTAGTGCTGATAAAGGACTCATCTCTGTACTGGTCTGGTTAGACCTTAGTGCTGATAAAGGACTCGTCTCTGTACTGGTCTGGTTAGACCTTAGTGCTGATAAAGGACTCATCTCTGTACTGGTCTTGTTAGACCTTAGTGCTGATAATGGACTCATCTCTGTTCTGGTCTTGTTAGACCTTAATGCTGATAAAGGACTCATCTCTGTACTGGTCTTGTTAGACCTTAGTGCTGATAAATGACTCATCTCTGTACTGGTCTTGTTAGACCTTAGTGCTGATAATGGACTCATCTCTGTACTGGTCTGGTTAGACCTTAGTGCTGATAAAGGACTCATCTCTGTACTGGTCTTGTTAGACCTTAGTGCTGATAATGGACTCATCTCTGTACTGGTCTTGTTAGACCTTAGTGCTGATAATGGACTCATCTCTGTACTGGTCTTGTTAGACCTTAGTGCTGATAAAGGACTCATCTCTGTACTGGTCTGGTTAGACCTTAGTGCTGATAATGGACTCATCTCTGTACTGGTCTGGTTAGACCTTAGTGCTGATAAAGGACTCATCTCTGTACTGGTCTTGTTAGACCTTAGTGCTGATAATGGACTCATCTCTGTACTGGTCTTGTTAGACCTTAGTGCTGATAAAGGACTCATCTCTGTACTGGTCTTGTTAGACCTTAGTGCTGATAAAGGACTCATCTCTGTACTGGTCTGGTTAGACCTTAGTGCTGATAATGGACTCATCTCTGTACTGGTCTGGTTAGACCTTAGTGCTGATAAAGGACTCATCTCTGTACTGGTCTTGTTAGACCTTAGTGCTGATAATGGACTCATCTCTGTACTGGTCTTGTTAGACCTTAGTGCTGATAAAGGACTCATCTCTGTACTGGTCTTGTTAGACCTTAGTGCTGATAAAGGACTCATCTCTGTACTGGTCTTGTTAGACCTTAGTGCTGATAAAGGACTCATCTCTGTACTGGTCTTGTTAGACCTTAGTGCTGATAAAGGACTCATCTCTGTACTGGTCTTGTTAGACCTTAGTGCTGATAAAGGACTCATCTCTGTACTGGTCTTGTTAGACCTTAGTGCTGATAAAGGACTCATCTCTGTACTGGTCTTGTTAGACCTTAGTGCTGATAAAGGACTCATCTCTGTACTGGTCTTGTTAGACCTTAGTGCTGATAAAGGACTCATCTCTGTACTGGTCTTGTTAGACCTTAGTGCTGATAAAGGACTCATCTCTGTACTGGTCTTGTTAGACCTTAGTGCTGATAAAGGACTCATCTCTGTACTGGTCTTGTTAGACCTTAGTGCTGCGTTCGACACCATTGATCATGACATCCTATCACAGAGACTGGATCAGTCGATTGGCATTTCAGGTACCGCACTAAGTTGGTTTAAATCCTATTTATCAGATCGATCTCAATTTGTATTTGTAAACGATGAAGCCTCAATGACCACCAACGTTAATCACGGAGTTCCA